>NW_027591853.1:0-71764 GCF_964213995.1 Mustelus asterias | reverse complement strand
TCACCTTCCTGGAGATGGGTCACGACATCACCAGACTGTTCTACAGCAACATCCAGACTGTCATCAACAACTGGCTATTGATCGAAGGTAACGGCTGAACGGCACCCTGGAGATATTAAACCGCAACACGTCCCGCGTTCGGTCTGCGCTGCTTCCGTCACTCCTCTTTGCGACGGGGGGGTTTACAAGAGATTTCTTTTTATTCATGGGCGTCGCCGGCTGGGCCCAGCATTTATTGCCCATTCCTAGTTGCCCTTGGAGGGCAGTTGAGAGTCAACCACATTGGCTGTGGCTCTGGAGTCACATGTAGGCCAGACCGGGGTAAGGACGGCAGATTTCCTTCCCTAAAGGGAACCAGATGGGTTTTCCCGACAATCGGGTCATCAGTAGATTCTTAATTCCAGATATTTTTTATTGAATTCAAATTCCACCGTCTGCCGTGGCGGGGATTCGAACCCGGGGTCCCCCAGAACATCAGCTGAGTTTCTGGATTAATAGTCTGGCGATAATGCCACTCGGCCGTCACCTACCCTCCCCTTTGCGTTTGTACAGAACTGTCCACCTCTGGCTCTGCCCTGTTCCTGTCAGTCTGTAGCCAGTCAGTCAGCGAACGGACTCCTGTCAATTGAAACTCAAAAACCAAAAGGCAAAGGATGAGTTAGGACACGGGCTTGGAGGGCCGAAGGGCCTGTTCCTGTGCTGTATTGTTCTGTGACACCGTGCGCCATCACTGGACCACACGGATTCCGCAATAACTTTTATATAAAATAAAATAAAAGGCGAGGGGTAAATATTTGAACAAGGGGGGGAAAGGATTGAAAAGATTAAGGGGTCGGGATGTGAGTTTAATGGATATCACCAGGCACGAAGGGCGGCACGGTAGCACAGTGGGTTAGCACTGCTGCTTCACAGCTCCAGGGTCCCGGGTTCGATTCCTGGCTCGGGTCACTGTCTGTGTGGAGTTTGCACGTTCTCCTCGTGTCTGCGTGGGTTTCCTCCGGGTGCTCCGGTTTCCTCCCACAGTCCAAAGATGTGCGGGTTAGGTTGATTGGCCAGGTTAAAAATTGCCCCTTAGAATCCTAAAATGCGTAGGTTAGAGGGATTAGCGGGTAAATATGTGGGGGTCGGGCCTGGGTGGGATTGTAGTCGGTGCAGACTCGATGGGCCGAATGGCCTCCTTCTGCACTGGAGGGATTCTATTCTATTCTATGAAGGGTTAAATGGGAAAACTAATTTGTTCCGGTACCGAGAACACGTAGAATCTCTGCAGTGCAGAAAGAGGCCATTCGGCCCATCGAGTCTGCACCGACCACAATCTCACCCAGGCCCTACTCCCATAACCCCATGCATTTACCCGAGCTAGTCCCCCTATCACTAAGCAGCAATCTTTAGCACGGCCAATCCACAGAACCTACACATCTTTGGACTGTGGAAGGGTTGATAGGGTTGTTAAGAAGGCGTACGGTGTGTTAGCTTTTATTGGGAGAGGGATTGAGTTTCGGAGCCAGGAGGTCATGCTGCAACTGTACAAAACTCTGGTGCGGCCGCATTTGGAGTATTGCGTACAGTTCTGGTCGCCGCATTATAGGAAGGATGTGGAAGTGTTGGAAAGGGTGCAGAGGAGATTTACCAGGATGTTGCCTGGTATGGTGGGAAAATCGTATGAGGAAAGGCTGGGGGACTTGAGGTTGTTTTCGTTAGAGAGAAGAAGGTTAAGAGGTGACTTAATAGAGGCATACAAGATGATCAGAGGATTAGATAGGGTGGATAGTGAGAGCCTTTTTCCTCGGATGGTGATGGCTAACACGAGGGGACATAGCTTTAAATTGAGGGGTGAGAGATATAGGACAGATGTTAGAGGTAGGTTCTTTACTCAGAGAGTAGTAAGGGCATGGAATGCCCTGCCTGCAGCAGTAGTGGACTCGTCAATGTTGAGAGCGTTCAAGTGGTTATTGGATAAACATATGGATGATATTGGAATAGTGTAGATTAGAGGGGCTTTAGATTGGTACCACTGGTCGGCGCAACATCGAGGGCCGAAGGGCCTGTACTGCGCTGTAATGTTCTATGGAACCGGAGCACCCGGAGGAAACCCACGCAGACACGGGGAGAACGTGCAGACTCCGCACCGACAGTGACCCCCAAGCCAGGAACCGAACCCGGGTCCCTGGCGCTGTGAGGCAGCAGCGCTAACCCACTGTGTCACCGTGCTGCCCCAAGATGCACAAGATCTATTCACAAGATCCAAAGATGTGCGGGTCAGTTGGATTGGCCATGCTGAATTGCCCCTCGGTATCAGGTGGGATAAATACGTGGGGTCGCGGGCCCTGGGTGCAGGCTCGGTGGGTCGAACAGCCTCTTTCTGCATAGGGACGCGCAAACTCCGCGCAGACAGTGACCCGATCCGGGAATCGAACCCGGGTCCCTGGCACTGTTCGACCCACAGAGCCTGTGCCCAGGGCCTGTGACCCCGTGCATTTGCTCTGCTAATCCACCTGACGCCGAGGGGCAATGGGCCACTGTGCCACCCTCTCCCAGCCCAGCCCCAGTGAGCTTCTCTGGTTTGTGTTCATCCTCCTTCCCTCACATGGTTGTGCTTCTGTGGCAGCCGTGTAGATTCACACAGGAGGTACAGTAATACTGGAGTGAGGGACTGTGGTGCTGCTGGACAGAACCCCATCTGTGAGCAGCAAAAGTCTCTCGCTCCGATAACTTTTTAAACAATGCTCACCTGCTATGTTGTCGGGGCCGGTTTGGGAGAAGACCTGTCCATTCACACGGAGAGCTGACGTTGCAGCCATCTCTCTGACGCTCTTCCCCCTTCAGCCTGATCGCCCCGGTGCTGTGGTTCACCGTGCTGTAAGTTGCTGCGGCCCCCTCTCTCTCTCTCTCCCCACTGGGTGATGCTGTGTGGGTTACCCAGCTCTGCGTTGTAGTGTGCTGATTCCTCCACCAGTGTGACGTGCCACTGTCCCTGTCCGACTGGAACCCCGGTTAACCCAGCAGCAAGCACGCTCCACTCACAACAGACTGGCTTGTCTCGAGTGACCGTCCCTATTATAGAAAGGATCTTATTAAAACTAGAAAGAGTTGCAGAAGAGATTTACTAGGATGCTCCCGGGACTTGATGGTTTGAGTTATAAGGAGAGGCTGGATAGACTGGGACATTTTTCCCTGGAGAGTAGGAGGCTGAGGGGTGACCTTATAGAGGTCTATAAAATAATGAGGGGCACAGATCAGCTAGATAGTCAATATCTTTTCCCAAAGGTAGGGGAGTCTAAAACCAGAGGGCGTAGGTTTAAGGGGAGAGATACAAAAGTGTCCAGAGGGACAATTTTCTCTCAGGGGGTGGTGAGTGTCTGGAACAAGCTGCCAGAGGCAGTAGTAGAGACGGGTACAATTTTGTCTTTTAAAAATCATTGAATTACATGGGTACGATGGGTATAGAGGGATATGGGGCCAAACGCAGGCAATTGGGATTAGTTTAGGGGTTTAAAACAAAAAGGGCAGCATGGACAAGTTGGGCCGAAGGGCCTGTTTCCGTGCTGTAAACCTCGATGACTGAATTTAACTTGATTCTCACTGCAGTGTTTTGAAAGTGGTTTTGTTTTATACGCTGAACCTGCTGACGGCAGACTCTCTCGATAGAAAGCTGCAGAGACCACTCAAAGCAACAGGAGGTGGCTATTTGGGGGAGGCGGTGGTATTGTCACTGGACTAGTAATCATAGAATCCAACAACGCAGAAAAAGGCCATTCGGCCCATCGAGTCTGCACCGACCACAATCCCACCCAGGCCCCATGTATTTACCCTAGCTAATCCCCCTGACACAAAGGGGCAATTTAGCACGGCCAATCCACACGTCTTTGGACTGTGGGAGGAAACCAGAACACCCGGAGGAAACCCACGCAGACACGCGGAGGACGTGCAGACTCCGCACAGTTACCCAAAGCCGGGAATTGAACCCAGGTACCTGGGCGCTGTGAGGCAGCAGTGCTAACCACTGTGTCACTGGGATTGACCCAGGTCCCTGGCGCTGTGAGGCAGCAGTGCTGACCACTGTGTCACCGTGCCGCCCATTCCATGCTGTTCTCTGTCTTTCTTCCTGACTCTCAGCGTGGTAAGAACTTGCGGAAACTGAGAAGGGATTCCTACCACTTTTGCACTAAGCTAGTAGTTAAAAATCGGGCTGTTTGTAGTGTATTATACACCACAAACACAGGGTTAGAGCAAAATTCCCTCTACACTGTCCCCATCTAACACTGTGTAAGAAGTCTCACAACACCAGGTTAAAGTCCAACAGGTTTATTTGGTAGCAAAATCCACTAGCTTTCGGAGCGCTGCCCCTTCGTCAGGTGAGTGTAACACTCACCCATCTAACACTCCCAGCTCAGGTACAGCACGGGGTTAGATACAGAGTAAAGCTCCCTCTACACTGTCCCCATCAAACACTCCCAGGACAGGTACAGCACGGGGTTAGATACAGAGTAAAGCTCCCTCTGCACTGTCCCCATCAAACACTCCCAGGACAGGTACAGCACGGGGTTAGATACAGAGTAAAGCTCCCTCTACACTGTCCCCATCAAACACTCCCAGGACAGGTACAGCACGGGGTTAGATACAGAGTAAAGCTCCCTCTACACTGTCCCCATCAAACACTCCCAGGACAGGTACAGCACGGGGTTAGATACAGAGAATCCCCGCTGGTTTTATAACGTATTTTGCTTTGTGACAGGTCACACGATTGGTATCGGAGACTCCATCGCTGATGCCAAAACCTACCAGGACATTCAGAATACCATCAAAAAGGCTAAGCAGGATGTGATAGAGGTGAGTTTGCTGCCGGAATCCTCCAGTCAGACGCGCACACACACTGTCCCTATCTGCTGCGGAGTCTCTCTGTGGCCAGGCCATGCTTGTTGCTGATCTCCTTGTCCCTGCAGGTTATCGAGAAAGCTCACAACAATGAACTGGAGCCCACCCCCGGTAACACTCTGCGCCAAACCTTTGAGAACCAGGTCAACCGGATCCTGAACGATGCCCGTGACAAAACCGGCTCCTCGGCACAGAAATCCCTGTCTGAATACAACAACTTCAAATCCATGGTGGTCGCCGGCTCCAAAGGATCCAAGATTAATATCTCTCAGGTGAGCTGCCTGCGCTCGGGTGCCACTTAACCCCACTCCTGCTGCTAACACAGCCTCGGTGAGGGTGGAGACGAGGTTCTACGTTGCCTCAGGTATTTTAAACTCTGAAGCAAAGACCTTGGTGAGACCATATTTGGAATATTGTGTGCAGTTCTGGTCACCTCACTATAAGGAGGATGTGGAAGCGCTGGAAAGAGTGCAGAGGAGATTTACCAGGATGCTGCCTGGTTTGGAGGGTAGGTCTTATGAGGAAAGGTTGAGGGAGCAAGGGCTGTTCTCTCTGGAGCGGAGGAGGCTGAGGGGAGACTTAATAGAGGTTTATAAAATGATGAAGGGGATAGATAGAGTGAACGTTCAAAGACTATTTCCTCGGGTGGATGGAGCTATTACAAGGAGGCATAACTATAGGGTTCATGGTGGGAGATACAGGAAGGATATCAGAGGTAGGTTCTTTACGCAGAGAGTGGTTGGGGTGTGGAATGGACTGCCTGCAGTGATAGTGGAGTCAGACACTTTAGGAACATTTAAGCGGTTATTGGATAGGCACATGGAGCACACCAGAATGATAGGGAGTGGGATAGCTTGATCTTGGTTTCAGATAAAGCTCGGCACAACATCGTGGGCCGAAGGGCCTGTTCTGTGCTGTACTGTTCTATGTTCTATGTAACACAGCGTTAGAGTAAAGCTCCCTCTACCCTGTCCCCCATCAAACACTCCCAGGACAGGTACAGCACGGGGTTAGATACAGAGTAAAGCTCCCTCTACACTGTCCCCCATCAAACACTCCCAGGACAGGTACAGCACAGGGTTAGATACAGAGTAAAGCTCCCTCTACACTGTCCCCATCAAACACTCCCAGGACAGGTACAGCACAGGGTTAGATACAGAGTAAAGCTCCCTCTACCCTGTCCCCCATCAAACACTCCCAGGACAGGTACAGCACGGGGTTAGATACAGAGTAAAGCTCCCTCTACACTGTCCCCCATCAAACACTCCCAGGACAGGTACAGCACGGGGTTAGATACAGAGTAAAGCTCCCTCTACACTGTCCCCATCAAACACTCCCAGGACAGGTACAGCACGGGGTTAGATACAGAGTGAAGCTCCCTCTACACTGTCCCCATCAAACACTCCCAGGACAGGTACAGCACGGGGTTAGATACAGAGTAAAGCTCCCTCTACACTGTCCCCATCAAACACTCCCAGGACAGGTACAGCACGGGGTTAGATACAGAGTGAAGCTCCCTCTACACTGTCCCCATCAAACACTCCCAGGACAAGTACAGCACGGGGTTAGATACAGAGTAAAGCTCCCTCTACCCTGTCCCCTATCAAACACTCCCAGGACAGGTACAGCACGGGGTTAGATACAGAGTAAAGCTCCCTCTACACTGTCCCCCACTCCCAGGACAGGTACAGCACGGGGTTAGACACACGGTCACAGATCTCCTTTCTCCACCCAGGTTATTGCTGTGGTTGGCCAGCAGAACGTGGAGGGGAAGCGGATTCCCTTTGGCTTCAAACACCGCACGCTTCCTCACTTCATCAAGGACGACTACGGCCCTGAGAGCAGAGGATTCGTGGAGAACTCTTACCTTGCCGGCCTGACCCCCACCGAGTTCTTCTTCCACGCCATGGGAGGCCGAGAGGGTCTGATTGATACCGCGGTGAAGACTGCCGAAACTGGTAATTCATTCGACGGCTAACACCCTCACTGACCCCTCTGCCGGGGGATCGGAACCAACTGCGATGGCCCTTGTAACTGAATAGCTCGTTGAAATCAATCACCCCCACTCCAACCCCCTTGTTATCTTTTGGTATTGAGGTGAGGAATGCAGGTTGGCCTGAGTGTGGTTAGCACTGCTGCTTCACAGCGCCAGGGACCCGGGTTCAATCCCAGCGGCACGGTGGCACAGTGGGTTAGCGCTGCTGCCTCACAGCGCCAGGGACCCGGGCTCAATCCCAGCGGCACAGTGGCACAGTGGGTTAGCACTGCTGCCTCACAGCGCCAGGGACCCGGGTTCAATCCCAGCGGCACGGTGGCACAGTGGGTTGGCGCTGCTGCCTCATAGCGCCAGGGACCCGGGTTCGATTCCCGGCTCGGGTCACTGTCTGTGCGGAGTCTGCACGTTCTCCCCGTGTCTGCGTGGGTTTCCTCCGGGTGCTCCGGTTTCCTCCCACACTGCAAAGATGTGCAGGTTAGAGGGATTGGCCATGCTAAATTGCCCCTTAGTGTCCAAAGATGTGCAGGTTAGGGGGATTGGCCATGCTAAATTGCCCCTTAGTGTCCAACGATGTGCAGCCATGATGTGGAGGTGCGGGCGATGGCCTGGGGTGGGCACAGTAAGAAGTCTCTCAACACCAGGTTAAAGTCCCAACAGGTTTATTTGGTATCATGAGCTTTTGGAGCACTGCTCCTTCGTCAGGAGTGGCGAGATAGGTTTCACAAACACTGCCATATGTAGACAGAGACTGTGCCAAGGTGCTGCGTAAACCACCTTCACACTGAGATGGCTTGTCTTTGTGGTGACAATCTTGCAACTGTGTCCTTGTATATGCTGCATTTGTGAAACCAACCTCGCCACTCATCTGATGAAGGAAAGATGTGCAGGTTAGGTGGATTGGCCGTGCTAAATTGTCCCTTAGTGTCCAAAGGTGTGTAGGTTAGGGGGATTGGCCATGCTAAATTGCCCCTTAGTGTCCAAAGATGTGCAGGTTAGGTGGATTGGCCATGCTAAATTGTCCCTTAGTGTCCAAAGATGTGCAGGTTAGGTGGATTGGCCGTGCTAAATTGTCCCTTAGTGTCCAAAGATGTGCAGGTTAGGTGGATTGGCCATGCTAAATTGTCCCTTAGTGTCCAAAGGTGTGTAGGTTAGGGGGATTGGCCATGCTAAATTGCCCCTTAGTGTCCAAAGATGTGCAGGTTAGGTGGATTGGCCGTGCTAAATTGTCCCTTAGTGTCCAAAGATGTGCAGGTTAGGTGGATTGGCCGTGCTAAATTGTCCCTTAGTGTCCAAAGGTGTGTAGGTTAGGGGGATTGGCCATGCTAAATTGCCCCTTAGTGTCCAAAGATGTGCAGGTTAGGTGGATTGGCCATGCTAAATTGTCCCTTAGTGTCCAAAGGTGTGTAGGTTAGGGGGATTGGCCATGCTAAATTGCCCCTTAGTGTCCAAAGGTGTGTAGGTTAGGGGGATTGGCCATGCTAAATTGCCCCTTAGTGTCCAAAGATGTGCAGGTTAGGTGGATTGGCCATGCTAAATTGCCCCTTAGTGTCCAAAGATGTGCAGGTTAGGTGGATTGGCCGTGCTAAATTGTCCCTTAGTGTCCAAAGATGTGCAGGTTAGGTGGATTGGCCGTGCTAAATTGTCCCTTAGTGTCCAAAGGTGTGTAGGTTAGGGGGATTGGCCATGCTAAATTGCCCCTTAGTGTCCAAAGATGTGCAGGTTAGGTGGATTGGCCGTGCTAAATTGTCCCTTAGTGTCCAAAGATGTGCAGGTTAGGTGGATTGGCCATGCTAAATTGCCCCTTAGTGCCAGGGGGATTAGCAGGGTAAATACATGGGATAGGACCTGGGTTGGGATTGCTGTTGGTGCGGACTCAATGCAGAAGGAGGCCATTCAGCCCACTGTAGTGATTCTGATCCCCCTATTCTTCGGATAGCGGCACCGATAATTCTACCTTGTTGGCACCCACCTGAGCGCGGACGCAGACTCGGTTCAGTGTCTGGTCCAAAAGGCTTCCCTGTGGCAGTGCCGGTGAGCCCTCGGTGCTGTCACGGGAGCTTCCCGTCTGCGAACCTGTTTGTCTCTCCAACGTTACTCCCGGTGGCTGTCGCTCAGGGAGCCCCACGTTGGCAGCGACGCCCTCTGGTGGTTCAGGGACTGTGCCAAGGTGCTGCGTAAACCATCTTCATACTGAGACGGCTTGTCTTTGTGGTGAGGGGGTGGCGGCAGCTGAGCGGGGGGGGGGTGGTTAGCTGCCGGCGTTGGGTGGAGAAGCACTCTGTGACGACGGGAAATTCTCTTCTCTTCCACCACCCACCCCCCCCCCCCCTCCCCCTTTCCAGGTTATATCCAGAGACGTTTGATCAAGTCGATGGAATCTGTGATGGTGAAATACGACGCTACGGTTCGCAACTCCATCAACCAGGTGATTCAGCTGCGTTACGGGGAGGACGGCCTGGCAGGCGAAAGTGTGGAATTCCAGAACCTGGCGTCGGTGAAACCCTCCCACAAGAACTTTGAGAAGAAGTGAGTCAAAGCGGAGGCCGGAATCTACAACCTGAAGAGAGAGAGAGAGCGCTGGAAAATCTCAGCAGGTCTGGCAGCGTCTGTAAGGCGAGAGAGAGGAGCTGGGGTTTCGAGTCCAGGCCACCCTTTGTCAAAGCTTCGTCCAGACTCGAAACGTCAGCTCCTCTCTCTCTCCTTACAGGGGCTGCCAGACCTGCTGAGATCTTCCAGCATTTTCCCTTCCGGTGGGAGAAGTGTGTCGTGTTTAAACAATAGACTCTAGGCTGCTCGGGTTAGAATGTCACCTGTAACATTGAACCTCTGCTCAGGTTAGAATGTCACCTGTAACACTGATTTGATTTATTATTGTCACGTATTGGGATACAGTGAGAAGTATTGTTTCTTGCGCGCTATACAGACAGAAACATGCCATTCATAAAGTTTGTTTATTAGTCACAAGTAGGCTGACATTAACACTACAATGAAGTTACTGTGAAAATCCCCCCTAGTCGCCACACTCCGGCGCCTGTTCGGGTAACACTGAGGGAGAATTTAGCACGGCCCAATGCACCCTAACCAGCACGTCTTTCAGACTGTGGGAGGAAACCGGAGCACCCGGAGGAAACCCGCGCAGACACGGGGAGAACGTGCAGACTCCGCACAGACAGTGACCCAAGCCGGGAATCGAACCCGGGTCCCTGGCGCTGTGAGGCAGCAGCGCTAACCCACTGTGCCACCGTGCCGCTGGGATTGAACCCGGGTCCCTGGCGCTGTGAGGCAGCAGCGCTAACCCACTGTGCCACCGTGCCGCTGGGATTGAACCCGGGTCCCTGGCGCTGTGAGGCAGCAGCGCTAACCCACTGTGCCACCGTGCCGCTGGGATTGAACCCGGGTCCCTGGCGCTGTGAGGCAGCAGCGCTAACCCGCTGTACCACCCTGTACATGGGGGAGAAGGGAAAGGATTTGATTTATTATTGTCACATGTACTGGGATACGGTGAAAAGTATTGTTTCTTGCGTGCTATACAGACAGAGCATACCATTCATAGAGAAGGAAAGGAGGGAGTGCAGAATGTAGTGTTACAGTCATAGCTAGGGTGTAGAGAAAGATCAACTTAATGCGAGGTCGGTCCATTCAAAAGTCTGATGGCAGCAGGGAAGAAGCTGTTCTTGAGTCGGTTGGTACGTGACCTCAGACTTCCCGACGGAAGAAGGTGGAAGAGAGAATATCCGGGGTGCGTGGGGGGTCCTTGATTATGCTGGCTGCTTTGCTGAGGCAGCGGGAAGTGTAGACAGAGTCAATGGATGGGAGGCCGGGTTTGCGTGATGGATTGGGCTACATTCACGACCCTTTGTAGTTTCTTGCGGTCTTGGTCAGAGCAGGAGCCCCAGACCAAGCTGTGATACAACCAGAAAGAATGCTTTCTATGGGGCATCTGTAAATGTTGGTGAGAGTCGTAGCTGACATGCCGAATTTCCTTAGTCTTCTGAGAAAGTAGAGGCGTTGGTGTAAGACTCTGTCTGGAACATCTCTCGCCGTTACATAGAACCTGAGGACGTTCTGAAGCAGCAAAAACCCACAATGATGGTCTGACCAATCCCTGTGATTAGTTTCTCTTTGCTCGGTCCCATCCTGAAACATTTATTCTTCGTTCAGGTGGTTCTTCCCCCTGGCAGGATATTATACATTCCTGATCCTGACCCACTCTGCATTTTGCTGGTTGTTGGTCAGTGGCATGAATGTTCCCTCCGAGGAGATGTTTATTCTTCCGCCTCCAGTTTCTGGGCTGTGGGGGAAACCACGAACCTTCCTGGGACTGGGTCAAACTCTGCAGAGGCCACTGCCAGGCTAGCACCATTCAACTTGAACCCTGTGCTAAAGGTGAAACGATCTAAGGTTTCCTTCAGTTAGCTCGCGAGATTTGGGTGAAGTGGAGAGGGGGTGGGAATGGATTTCGCAATGGCGGGGGGGGGTGGGATCCAACATCTCCAGTTGGCACAGTGGGTTAGCCCTGCTGCCTCACAGCGCCAGGGACCTGGGTTTGAATCCGGCCTCGGGTGACTGTGCGGAGTCTGCATGTTCTCCCCGTGTCTGCGTGGGTTTCCTCCGGGTGCTCCGGTTTCCTCCTACAGTCCTAAAGATGTGAGGGTTAGAGGGATTGGCGGGGGGATTAGCAGGGTAAATACGTCGGGTTACGGGGATGGGGCTTGGGTGGGTTTGTTGTTGGTGGTGCAGGCTCGATGGGCCGAATGGCCGTCTCCTGTGCTGTAGGGATCCAGGCTCGATGGGCCGAATGGCCTCCTCCTCCTGCGCTGTAGGGATCCAGGCTCGATGGGCCGAATGGCCTCCTCCTGCGCTGCAGGGGATCCAGGCTCGATGGGCTGAATGGCCTCCTCCTGCGCTGCAGGGATCCAGGCTCGATGGGCCGAATGGCCTCCTCCTGCGCTGCAGGGGATCCAGGCTCGATGGGCCGAATGGCCTCCTCCTGCTCTGTAGGGATCCAGGCTCGATGGGCCGAATGGCCTCCTCCTGCTCTGTAGGGGATCCACTCTCTGACCTTTGGGCCCTCTCTGCTTCCCGACAGGTTCAAGCTGGAGTACACGAACGAGCGAACCTTGCGTAGAACGCTGCAGGAAGACATCGTGAAGGAAATCCTCAGCAACGCTGCCATTCAAAACGAGCTGGAGGTGGAGTTTGAAAAGATGAGGGATGACCGCGAGGTCCTTCGGGCCGTTTTCCCCACCGGAGACAGCAAGGTAAAATGGTCAGCCGCTCGACCCCGATGGACCAACTCAAACCTCCTAATCAGCCGGCAATTTAACCCCATCCTGCCTTTCCCCCTCTGGGAGCCCTTAACGTTCCAACACACGAGATATTCATAGTCATAGAGGTTTCCAGCATGGAAACAGGCCCTTCGGCTCAACTTGTCCATACTGCCCCTTTTCTTTAACCTCTAAGCTAGTCCTAATTCCCCACGTTTGGCCCATATCCCTCTATACCCATCGTACCCATGTAATGCTTTTTAAAAGACAAAATTGTACCCGCCTCTACTACTGCCTGTGGCAGCTTGTTCCAGACACTCACCACCCTCTGTGTGAAATAATTGCCCCTCTGGACCTTTTTGTATCTCTCCCCTCTCACCGTAAACCTATGCCCTCTAGTTTTAGACTCCCCTACCTTTGGGAAAAGATATTGACTATCTAGCTGATCTGTGCCCCTCATTATTTTATAGACCTCTATAAGATCACCCCTCAGCCTCCTACGCTCCAGAGAAAAAAGTCCCAGTCTATCCAGCCTCTCCTTATAACTCAATCTATCAAGTCCCGGTAGCATCCTGGTAAATCTTTTCTGCACTCTTTCCAGTTTAATAATATCCTTTCTATAGTAGGGCCTGTTTCCTGTGTTGTACTGTTCTTTGTTCTTTTGTATCTCTCCCCTCTCACCCTAAACCTATGCCCTCTAGTTTTAGACTCCCCTACCTTTGGGGAAAAGATGTTGACTATCGAGCTGATCTGTGCCCCCCATTATTTTATAGACCTCTATAAGATCACCCTCTTGAATCCCATTCAAACGGCTGTGACTCGTTGTAAATGGGATGTGAAGCCCAGTTAGAGTGATGCTCTCTGTCTCTCTGAGTGCCCTCTGGTCCCTCGTCCACTGGCCCCCAATTGGAAGCAAGCTGTCCTGGGAGGCGCTGCGTTCAAACCTTAATCCATCCCCACGATCGTGCAGTGCTGGAGGGTGTGCCGCCTTATCAGAGGTGCCATGCTGCAGTCCGGGACACTTGGCTGCCCTGCCAGTCTGAAGTGGTATCAGTGAATGCCGCTCTGTCTGACTGGGGACATTCTGATACTTGGTTTGCGAGCAGTGACCCCCCTCCCTGCCCCCAACAACCCCTTCCCCAGGGTATAAAGTCCATCAGTCATTCAACTCACTGTAGTCATAGGGAACTAATCACTATCCCTCAGCAATCAGTTTGAAATGGGTCGGGGCGATTCACAAAGAGACGAGCTGGGGTGTAAAATTTAACATTGATCAGAATAGAATCCCTACAGTACAGGAGGCCATTCGGCCCATCGAGTCTGCACCCACCGCAATCCCACCCGGGCCCTATTCCCGTAAGCCCGCACATTTCACCCTACTGATTCCCCTGACACCAAGGGGTAATTCAGCAGGGCCGATGCACCCTAACCAGCACACTTTTGGAGTGTGGGAGGAAACCGGAGGAAACCCACGCAGACACGGGGAGAACGTGCAGACTCCGCACAGACAGTGACCCAAGGCCGGGAATCAAACCCGGGTCCCTGGCGCTGTGAGGCAGCAGCGCTGACAAACAGAACAAAGAACAATACAGCACAGGAACGGGCCCTTCGGCCCTCCAAGCCCACGCCGCTCCCTGGTCCAAACTAGACCATTCTTTTGTATCCCTCCATTCCCACTCCGTTCATGTGGCTATCTAGATAAGTCTTAAACGTTCCCAGTGTGTCCGCCTCCACCACCTTGCCCGGCAGCGCATTCCAGGCCCCCACCACCCTCTGTGTAAAATACGTCCTTCTGATATCTGTGTTAAACCTCCCCCCCCCCCCCCCCTCACCTTGAACCTATGACCCCTCGTGAACGTCACCACCGACCTGGGAAAAAAGCTTCCCACCGTTCACCCTATCTATGCCTTTCATAATTTTATACACCTCTATTAGGTCACCCCTCATCCTCCGTCTTTCCAGTGAGAACAACCCCAGTTTACCCAATCTCTCCTCATAACTAAGCCCTTCCATACCAGGCAACATCCTGGTAAACCTCCTCTGCACTCTCTCCAAAGCCTCCACGTCCTTCTGGTAGCGTGGCGACCAGAACTGGGCGCAGTATTCCAAATGCGGCCGAACCAACGTTCTATACAACTGCGACATCAGACCCCAACTTTTATACTCGGTGCCCCGTCCTATAAAGGCAAGCATGCCATATGCCTTCTTCACCACCTTCTCCACCTGTGACGTCACCTTCAAGGATCTGTGGACTTGTACACCCAGGTCCCTCTGTGGCCCTAACCCGCTGTGCCACCCAAGGAAATGTTGTCGCAGTTTTTCTAACCAGCAATTATACAGCACAGACCACTGGGTGAGGAGTTCGTCCGTTATAGGAGCAGAATTAGGCCACTCGGCCCATTGAGTCCAATCATGGCTGACGAGCTCCTCGTCCCCAGTCTCCTGCCACAGACGGATGATTTGACCCAGGGTTGCTTGTTGTGTTTCCTTGCCTGCAGGTGGTCCTACCCTGTAACCTGCTCCGCATGATTTGGAACGCTCAGAAAATCTTCCACATCAACACACGCACAGCGACTGATCTCCACCCGATTCGTGTGATCGAAGGTCAGTGAGTGAAGCCAGCTCCAGCGGGGGTTGGGGGTCCCTGAAAGGCGAGACGATTCGAATATTCCCCCGCTGAAACGGGCTGTCCGGGGCCCCATCGGGTCTGCTGCTGTTACTGAGAGTGTTCCTCTTCCCTCCCCTCACTCTCGTTAACTTTCCAAACCAATCTTAACTCGACAAATCTAACCCGCCCATGTTAATGGTCTCCTTAGGCAGCTGTCAATTCCACATTCTGACCACCAGCACATTAACACTCTTGGAATCAGAGAATCCCTACAGTGCGGAAGGAGGCCATTCGGCCCATCGAGCCTGTACTGGCAATGATGCCACCCAGGCCATCTTTCCGTGTTTTTCCTAGTGGATAAAGGGGGTTTAGAGTTAGACCAGTGGATATGCTGTTTATTAAATGGAGGCTGTTTGACCATAGCTGACTTGTTCCATTCTGTTTCTCTCCAGTCTCGCGTGTAGACCTGGGCCTGTTTTTCCCCAGTCTAGAGTCATAAGAACTAGGAGTGGGAGTAGGCCATCAGGCCCCTCGAGCCTGCTCCGCCATTCAATAAGATCATGGCTGATCTTTTCGTGGACTCAGCTCCACTTACCCGCCCGCTCACCATAACCCTTAATTCCTTTACTGTTCAAAAATCTATCTATCCTTGCCTTAAAAACATTCAATGAGGTGAACAGTCCAAAGATGTGCGGGTTAGGTTGATTGGCCATGATAAATTGACCCTTAGAGTCCTGAGATGCGTAGGTTAGAGGGATTAGTGGGTAAATGTGTAGGGAATTTGGGGGTAGGGCCTGGGTGGGATTGTGGTCGGTGCAGACTTGATGGGCCGAATGGCCTCCTTCTGTACTGTAGGGTTTCTATGTTTCTATGAGGTAGCCTCAACTGCTTCACTGGGCAGGGAATCCCACAGATTTGCCACTCAAGTGGATAGAGCTGTGAAGAAGGCCTATGATGTGTCAGCGTTTATTAACGGGGTTTGAGTTTAAGAGCCGTGGGGTTATGCTGCAACTGTACAGGACCTTGGTGAGACCACATTTGGAATATTGTGTGCAGTTCTGGTCACCTCACTATAAGAAGGATGTGGAAGCGCTGGAAAGAGTGCAGAGGAGATTTACCAGGATGCTGCCTGGTTTGGAGGGTAGGTCTTATGAGGAAAGGTTGAGGGAGCTCGGGCTTTTCTCTTTAGAGCGGAGGAGGATGAGAGGCGACTTAATCGAGGTTTATAAGATGATGAAGGGGATAGATAGAGTGGACATTCAGAGACTATTTCCTCGGGTGGATGGAGCTATTACAAGGGGGCATAACTATAGGGTTCGTGGTGGGAGATATAGGAAGGATATCAGAGGTAGGTTCTTTAGGCAGAGAGTGGTTGGGGTGTGGAATGGACTGCCTGCAGTGATAGTGGAGTCAGACACTTTAGGAACATTTAAGCGGTTATTGGATAGGCACATGGAGCACACCAGGATGATAGGGAGTGGGATAGCTTGATCTTGGTTTCGGACAAAGCTCGGCACAACATCAAGGGCCGAAGGGCCTGTTCTGTGCTGTACTCTTCTGTGTTCTATAACCCTTTGTGTGAAGAAGTTCTTCCTCAACTCAGTCCTAAATCTGCTCCCCCTTATTTTGAAGCCATGCCCCCTAGTTCTAGTTTCACCCGCCAGTGGAAACAACCTCCCTGCTTCTATCTTATCTATTACCTTCATAATCTTCTATGTTTCTGTAAGATCTCCCCTCATTCTCCTGAATTCCAATGAGTATAGCCCCAGTCTACTCAGTCTCTCCTCATAAGCCAACCCTCTCAACTCCGGAATCAACCTAGTGAATCTCCTCTGCACCCCCTCCAGTGCCAGTATATCCTTTCTCAAGTGAGAGGCCCCAGTTCTACTGGCATGCTGTAAATTCCTGGTTCGATTATGGGGTGGGTCTATGAGTGAGACGAATGGAGTGGAAAGTTTTAACAACTCCTTGCATTTTTATAGCGCCTTTAATGTAGGAAAGGATGCCGGGATGTTTTTGAGGGGAATGTTTTGACACTGCAGCGGTGGGGAGCTTGGTCACAACTTAGTCAGAGATCGCTTTGGGAGGGGAGGGGAAACACTGGACGGGGGGGGGAGATTAGCAGGGACTATTGGGAAAGGAGGCGGTGGTTGGAAGGGGGGGGACTACTAAATGTGTTGCTCTTTCAGAGGGGGCTAGCACAGGTGTGCTGGGCTGAACGGCCTCTCTCTCTGGGCTGATTCTCAGAGCTGCGTTCCTGTTGCAGGTGTGAAGGAGCTGAGCAAGAAGCTGATCATCGTGAACGGTGATGACCCGCTGAGCCGACAGGCCCAGGAGAATGCCACGCTGCTCTTCAACATCCACCTGCGCTCCACTCTGTGCAGCCGGCGCATGACCGAGGAGTTCCGCCTCAGCGGAGAGGCCTTCGAGTGGCTGCTGGGAGAGATCGAGGCCAAGTTCAACCAGTCAATAGTGAGTGAGCGAGCGAGTCCTCTCCCCGGGCCCGGTGGGCTGGGATGAAATTCTTTCCCCGGCTGGGCCTCTCCTGTGGTGCGATCACAGAGTTCCTGTTACCCCCCTTCAGGCAACGTGCGCCCGCGTGTGTGTCATTCCCTCTGGGACCCACCCTCTGGAGGAGTCCATTCCTCCCTCCCTCCCTCTCCCCCCCCCCCCCCCCCCCCCCCCGTCGTGTTTCCATAGAATCCCGAGAGTGCAGGAGGAGGCCATTCGGCCCATCGAGCCTGCACCGACCACAATCCCACCCAGGCCCTATCCCCACACATTTACCCCTCTAACCTACACATCCCAGGACACTAAGGGGCAATTTAGCACGGCCAATCCCCTCTAACCTACACATCCCAGGACACTAAGGGGCAATTTAGCACGGCCAATCCACCTAACCTGCACATCTTTGGACTGTGGGAGGAAACCGGAGCCTCCCGGAGGAAACCCACGCAGACACAGTGGCGGCACGGTGGGTTAGCACTGCTGCTTCACAGCTCCGGGGACCTGGGTTCGATTCCCGGCTTCGGGTCACTGTCTGTGTGGAGTTTGCACATTCTTCCCGTGTCTGCGTGGGTTTCCTCCGGGTGCTCCGGTTTCCTCCCACAGTCTGAAAGATGTGCGGGTTAGGTTGATTGGCCATGCTAAAATTGCCCCTTAGTGTCCTGGGATGCGTAGGTTAGAGGGATTAGTGGGTAAAATATGTAGGGATATGGGGCTGGGGCCTGGGTGGGATTGTGGTCGGTGCAGACTCGATGGGCCGAATGGCCTCTTTCTGTACTGTATCTTTGATTTCTATGAGACACGGGGAGAATGTGCAAACTCCACACAGACAGTGACCCAAGCTGGGAATCGAACCCAGGTCCCTGGAGCTGTGAGGCAGCAGTGCTAACCCACCGTGCCACCGTGCTGTCCTGACTCCTTTAGTACCATGCTGGTATCATAGAATCCCTACAGTGCAGAGGGAGGCCATTCAGCCCCTCGAGCCTGCACCAACAACAATCCCTCGGGCCCTATCCCCATAATCCCATGTATCTACCCTGCTAGTTCCCCTGACACCAAGGTCAATTTAGCACGGCCAGTCAACCTAACCTGCTAAGAACACACACACACGCGCAGCTCTCCACACGACTCCCTACCCACCACCCTTTAGTCCATTTTGAGCAAACAGCATAGAACTCGGAGCAGGGCTCAGGCTGTGAGGCCCTCGAGCCTGCTCTGTCGTTCGATGAGATCACGACCGATCATCGACTTCATTCTGCTGTCCCGCCCCCTGCTGTACTCTTAACTCGCCCTGAGTGCCAACTGGATTTGGCTTGACTTGTGATGCCTCCTGCAGTCAAACAGCTGGCCTGACATGATCCAGGCTTTCGCGTAAGCAAGTACCTACCCCGACCCGTCTATTGGCGGTTGGTACCCACAAAACCAGTCAGCGATTGGTGCCGGGTGCTGGTGTGTGGTCAGCTAGGAGGGCAGGGGTGTACATTCACCGTGTGTGAGAGAGTGCACGCAGGGGTATACACTCACCGCGAGGTGTGAGAGAGAGAGTGCATGCAGGGGTATACACTCACCGCGAGGTGTGAGAGAGAGTGCGCAGGGATATACACTCACCGCGAGGTGTGTGAGAGAGAGTGCGCAGGGATATACACTCACCGCGAGGTGTGTGAGAGAGAGTGCGCAGGGGTATACACTCACGGTGAGGTGTGTGAGAGTGCGCAGGGATATACACTCACCGCGAGGTGTGAGAGAGAGTGCGCAGGGGTATACACTCACCGCGAGGTGTGTGTGAGAGAGAGTGCGCAGGGGTATACGCTCGCGGTGAGGTGTGTGAGAGAGTGCGCAGGGGTATACACTCACGGTGAGGTGTGTGAGAGAGTGCGCAGGGGTATACACTCACCGTGAGGTGTGTGAGAGAGTGCGCAGGGGTATACGCTCACGGTGAGGTGTGAGAGAGTGCGCGCAGGGGTATACGCTCACCGCGAGGTGTGAGAGAGAGTGCGCGCAGGGGTATACACTCACCGTGAGGTGTGTGAGAGAGTGCGCGCAGGGGTATACACTCACGGTGAGGTGTGTGAGAGAGTGCGCGCAGGGGTATACACTCACGGCGAGGTGTGAGAGAGAGTGCGCAGGGGTATACACTCACGGTGAGGTGTGTGAGAGAGTGCACGCAGGGGTATACACTCACCGCGAGGTGTGTGAGAGAGTGCGCAGGGGTATACACTCACCGCGAGGTGTGTGAGAGAGTGCGCAGGGGTATACACTCACGGCGAGGTGTGAGAGAGAGTGCGCAGGGGTATACACTCACCGCGAGGTGTGTGAGAGAGTGCGCAGGGATATACACACACCGTGAGGTGTGTGAGAGTGCGCAGGGGTATACACTCACCGTGAGGTGTGAGAGAGAGTGCGCAGGGGTATACACTCACGGTGAGGTGTGTGAGAGAGTGCGCAGGGGTATACACTCACCGCGAGGTGTGAGAGAGAGTGCGCAGGGGTATACACTCACCGCGAGGTGTGTGAGAGAGAGAGTGCGCAGGGGTATACGCTCGCGGTGAGGTGTGTGAGAGAGTGCGCAGGGGTATACACTCACGGTGAGGTGTGTGAGAGAGTGCGCAGGGGTATACACTCACCGTGAGGTGTGTGAGAGAGTGCGCAGGGGTATACGCTCACGGTGAGGTGTGAGAGAGTGCGCGCAGGGGTATACGCTCACCGCGAGGTGTGAGAGAGAGTGCGCGCAGGGGTATACACTCACCGTGAGGTGTGTGAGAGAGTGCGCGCAGGGGTATACACTCACGGCGAGGTGTGAGAGAGAGTGCGCAGGGGTATACACTCACCGCGAGGTGTGTGAGAGTGCGCAGGGGTATACACTCACGGTGAGGTGTGTGAGAGAGTGCACGCAGGGGTATACACTCACCGCGAGGTGTGTGAGAGAGTGCGCAGGGGTATACACTCACCGCGAGGTGTGTGAGAGAGTGCGCAGGGGTATACACTCACGGCGAGGTGTGAGAGAGAGTGCGCAGGGATATACACACACCGTGAGGTGTGTGAGAGTGCGCAGGGGTATACACTCACCGTGAGGTGTGAGAGAGAGTGCGCAGGGGTATACACTCACGGTGAGGTGTGTGAGAGAGTGCGCAGGGGTATACACTCACCGTGAGGTGTGAGAGAGAGTGCGCAGGGGTATACACTCACCGTGAGGTGTGTGAGAGAGTGCGCAGGGATATACACACACCGTGAGGTGTGTGAGAGTGCGCAGGGGTATACACTCACCGCGAGGTGTGTGAGAGAGTGCGCAGGGGTATACACTCACGGTGAGGTGTGTGAGAGAGTGCGCAGGGGTATACACTCACCGTGAGGTGTGAGAGAGAGTGCGCAGGGGTATACACTCACCGCGAGGTGTGTGAGAGTGCGCGCAGGGGTATACACTCACCGTGAGGTGTGTGAGAGAGTGCGCAGGGGTATACACTCACCGTGAGGTGTGTGAGAGAGTGCGCAGGGATATACACACACCGTGAGGTGTGTGAGCGAGTGCGCAGGGGTATACACTCACCGCGAGGTGTGTGAGAGAGTGCGCAGGGGTATACACTCACGGTGAGGTGTGTGAGAGAGTGCGCAGGGACACTGAAGGGTTTGAATAGTTGGAACTTCGCTAACTCTCTCTCTCTCTCTCTCCCCGCTCTAGGCGCACCCCGGGGAGATGGTGGGTGCTCTGGCTGCCCAGTCGCTGGGTGAGCCCGCCACACAGATGACCCTGAACACCTTCCACTACGCCGGAGTGTCGGCCAAAAACGTCACCCTGGGCGTCCCCCGTCTGAAGGAGCTGATTAACATCTCCAAGAAGCCCAAGACCCCCTCGCTCACTGTCTTCCTGCTGGGTCAGTCTGCCAGGGATGCGGAACGTGCCAAGGTGGGTGATGGAGCCGTGAAGGATAAGGCTGCGCCCAGTTATCAGCAGAGGTTTCTTCCCACGGGAGCGTTGTGAACCTTGGGAATTCTCCATCCCAGGGAGTTGTGGGGGGATCCAGTCATAGAGGTTTCCAGCTTGGAAACAGGCCCTTCGGCCCAACCTGTCCATGCCGCCCTTATTTTTTAAACCCCTAAGCTAATCCCAATTGCCCGCATTTGGCCCATATCCCATTGTACCCATGTAACTATCTAAATGCTTTTTAAAAGATAAATTTGTACCCGCCTCTACTACTACCTCTGGCAGCTTGTTCCAGACACTCACCACCCTCTGTGTGAAAGAATTGCCCCTCTGGACCCTTTTGTATCTCTCCCCTCTCACCTTAAACCTATGCCCTCTAGTTTTAGACTCCCCTACCTTTGGGAAAAGATGTTGACTATCTAGCTGATCTATGCCCCTCATTATTTTATAGACCTCTATAAGATCACCCCTCAGCCTCCTACGCTCCAGAGGAAAAACATCCCAGTCTATCCAGCCTCTCCTTATAACTCAATCCATCAAGTCCCAGCAGCATCCTAGTAAATCTTTTCTGCTCTCTTTCTAGTTTAATAATATCCTTTCTATAGGCGTATGGTGTGCTGGCCTTCATCAATCGAGGGATTGAGTTTAGGAGTCGGGAGATAATGATGCAGCTATATAAGACCCTCGTCAGACCCCACTTGGAGTACTGTGCTCAGTTCTGGTCGCCTCATTACAGGAAGGATGTGGAAATGATTGAAAGGGTGCAGAGGAGATTTACAAGGATGTTGCCTGGATTGAGTGGCATGCCTTATGAGGATAGGCTGAGGGAGCTCGGTCTTTTCTCCTTGGAGAGACGAAGGATGAGGGGTGACCTGATAGAGGTGTATAAGATGTTGAGAGGTATAGATCGGGTGGAATCTCAGAGGCTTTTTCCCAGGGCTGAAATGGCTGCTACGAGAGGACACAGGTTTAAGGTGCTGGGGAGTAGGTACAGGGGAAATGTCAGGGGTAAGTTTTTCACACAGAGGGTGGTGGGCGAGTGGAATCGGCTGCCGTCAGTGGTGGTGGAGGCAAACTCAATATGGTCTTTTAAGAGACTTCTGGAAGAGTACATGGGACTTAATAGGATTGAGGGTTATAGGTAGGCCTATATATAAGCCTAGGTAGGTAGGGATGTGTTCGGCGCAACTTGTGGGCCGAAGGGCCTGTTTGTGCTGTAGTTTTTCTATGTTCTATAATAGGGTGACCAGAACTGTACACAGTATTCCAAGTGAGGCCTTACCAATGTCTTGTACAACTTCAACAGGACATTCCAACTCCTGTATTCAATGTTCTGACCGATGAAACCAAGCATGCCGAGTGCCTTCTTCACCACTCTGTCCACCTGTGACTCCACTTTCAGGGAGCTATGAACCTGTACCCCTCGATCTCTTTGTTCTGTAACTCTCCCCAGTCATCAGATCGTTCAGATGTCCCAGCATTCCCAGTGTGGCAAGGTGGAGTTGAGTTCCCTCAGCTGTGAACACGCAGCAGGCTCGAGGGGCCGAATGGCCGACTCCTGCTCCTGAGTTTTGCTTTGAGAGGAAAAAGGAAGGTTGAAGTGAAACGTAAACGTCCCGTCACACGTGGGCACGTTCCCCAAGCAGGGGCATGCTGGAGCTGGCTCCACAACGTGCCTCTCCAAGCAGAGTGTTTCTGATCCTGAAACCACCATCTCAGGAGAGTTTCTCCCCATGTCCAAAGATGTGCAGGTTAGGGGGATTGGCCATGCTAAATTGTCCCCTTAGTGTCCAAAGATGTGCGGGTTAGGGTGGATTGGCCATGCTAAATTGCCCCTTAGTGTCCAAAGATGTTCAGGTTAGGTGGATTGGCTATGCTAAATTGTCCCCTTAGTGTCCAAAGATGTGTAGGTTAGGGGGATTGGCCGTGCTAAATTGTCCCTTAGTGTCCAAAGATGTACAGGTTAGGGTGGATTGGCCATGCTAAATTGTCCCCTTAGTGTCCAAAGATGTGTAGGTTAGGGGGATTGGCCGTGCTAAATTGTCCCTTAGTGTCCAAAGATGTACAGGTTAGGGGGATTGGCCGTGCTAAATTGTCCCTTAGTGTCCAAAGATGTGCAGGTTAGGGTGGATTGGCCATGCTAAATTGTCCCTTAGTGTCCAAAGATGTGCAGGTTAGGGGGATTGGCCATGCTAAATTGTCCCTTAGTGTCCAAAGATGTACAGGTTAGGGTGGATTGGCCATGCTAAATTGTCCCCTTAGTGTCCAAAGATGTGTAGGTTAGGGGGATTGGCCGTGCTAAATTGTCCCTTAGTGTCCAAAGATGTACAGGTTAGGGTGGATTGGCCATGCTAAATTGTCCCCTTAGTGTCCAAAGATGTGTAGGTTAGGGGGATTGGCCGTGCTAAATTGTCCCTTAGTGTCCAAAGATGTACAGGTTAGGGGGATTGGCCGTGCTAAATTGTCCCTTAGTGTCCAAAGATGTGCAGGTTAGGGTGGATTGGCCATGCTAAATTGTCCCTTAGTGTCCAAAGATGTGCAGGTTAGGGGGATTGGCCATGCTAAATTGTCCCTTAGTGTCCAAAGTTGTGTAGGTTAGGGGGATTAGTGGGGTAAATGTGCTGTTACAGATATAGGGCAGGGGGGGGTGGGCCTTGATGCTCTGTTGGAGAGTCAGTGCAGGCCTGAATGGCGGCCTCCTTCTCCACTGTAGGGATTGTATATCCGGGGCACTGCTATAGATGTTGGTACAGAATTCAACCCTCAAACTCCATCCAAAACCGGGGCTCGACGTGGAGGTGGGAGAGTGAATCGGCCGCATGCTGCAGTCCGCCATGTTTGTGTTCGCTGTGTGGTGACTGCTCTGTGGGGCTGAATGCTAAATCCCTGCATCCTCACATCACCAGCCGTATCACCTGCCTGATCCAATCGCGCCCGGTTATCCGGTGCTGGAGAGATTTCTTCATCCAGAGAGTGGTGAATGTGTAACTTTTATTCATGTCACAAGTAAGGCTTACATTAACACCGCAATGAAGTTACTGTGAAAATCCCCTAGTCGCCCACACTCCAGCACCTGTTCGGGTAACACTGAGGGAGAATTTAGCACCCTAACCAGCACGTCTTTCGGACTGTGGGAGGAAACCGGAGCACCCGGAGGAAACCCACGCAGACACGGGGAGAACGTGCAAACTCCACACAGACAGTGACCCAAGCTGGGAATCAAACCCGGGTCCCTGGCGTTGTGAGGCAGCAGCGCTAACCCACTGTGCCACCAGGTGTGGAATTCACTACCACAAGGAGGTTGAGGCCAAAACGTTGTGAGATTTTAAGAAGTTGTTAGATATAGCTCTTGGGGCTAAAGGGATCGAGGGATATGATTTGGGAGGGGGCGGATCAGGATATTGAATTTGATGATCAGCCACGATCAAAATGAATGGCGGAACAGGCTGGAAGGGCTGAATGGCCTCCTCCTGCTTCTAGTTTCTATTGTCAGGTTGCTGTTTGTGGGAGCTTGCTGTGTACAAATGGGCTTGCGAGTTTCCTGTCAGAGGTACTGAATCTGTGCAGGGACCTGCTGAGGTGGTGAGGAGCTCTTGTGGAAAAGCAGAGTCTGTTTTCCCAAACTCCCTGCATTTATATTCCCTCCCCCACCCCCAGAGCCAAGCTGTCTGAAGGTACTGTCGAGACGGGGGGGGGGGGGGGGGGGGGGGGGGGGTGGGTGTACCCCTGTCTAGACTGGGTGTGGGGGGGATGTGTCCCTAAGTGGGGGGGGGGGGGGGGGAATCACCGCCAGGGAATTGGCTCTACGCTGACGGCCACTGCTTGTGTTTCCTTGCAGGACATTCTCTGTCGGTTGGAACACACCACTCTGAGGAAGGTAACGGCCAACACTGCCATCTATTACGACCCCGACCCCCAGAACACGGTGGTGTCCGAGGACCAGGAGTGGGTGAATGTCTACTATGAGATGCCGGACTTTGACGTGACGCGGATCTCTCCCTGGCTGCTGCGGATCGAGCTGGACCGCAAGCACATGACCGACCGCAAGCTGACCATGGAGCAAATCGCTGAGAAAATCAATGCGGGTGAGAGACTGTCGGCTCCTGACCTCCTTTCCGAGGCGTGGCATTGATAACGCGTGTGGATTTCCTGCTATGACGTAAAGGTGTTGGTGACGGTCCCTCAGGACTAAGGGGAGAATGTGATGAGTCAGAGGTTTACAGCATGGAAACAGGCCCAACTTGTCCATACTGCCCTTTTTTTTTAAAAAACCCCTAAGCTAATCCCAATTGCCCCGTGTTTGGCCCATATCCCTCTGTACCCATGTAACAGTAAATTTTTAAAAGACCAAATTGTACCCGCCTCTACTACTGCCTCTGGCAGCTCGTTCCAGACACTCACCACCCTCTGTGGAAAATAAATTGCCCCTCTGGACCCTTTTGTATCTCTCCCCCTCTCACCTTAAACCTATGCCCTCTGGTTTAAGATTCCCCTACCTTTTGGGAAAAGATATTGACTATCTAGCTGATCTGTGCCCTTCCCCTGTTTAAACTCAGTGGTCAGTCTGCAAATCGCCATCTATTTGGAATACGGTGTCCAATTCTGGTCACCGCACTACCAGAAGGACGTGGAGGCTTTGGAGGGAGTGCAGACAGGGTTTAGCAGGGTGTTGCCTGGTATGGAGGGTATTGGCTATGAGGAGAGATTGAATAAACTGGGGTTGTTCTCCCTGGAAAGACGGAGGCTGAGGGGGCGACCCGATAGAAGTTTATAAAATTATGAGGGGTGTGGATAGGGTGAAGAGTTGGAAGCTTTTTCCCCAGGGGCAGAAATGACAATTACAGGGGGCACAAGTTCAGGATGAGGGGGGAAAGGTTCAGGGGAGATGTGCGGGGGGGGGGGGGTGTTTCACACAGAGGGTGGTGGGGGCCTGGAATGCGCTGCCAAGTGAGGGGGTTGAGGCAGACACGTTAGCGACATTTGAGACTTATCTGGATAGACACATGAACAGACGGGGAATAGAGAGATACGGGCGGCTGGCCTGGATAGGACAACGTGATTGGCGCAGGAGGGCCGAAGGGCCTGTACCTGCGCTGTACTGTTCTCTGTTCTAACATCCAGTGGTGTTTTGTACCCAACAGGTTTTGGTGATGATTTGAACTGCATATTTAATGATGACAACGCAGAGAAACTGGTTCTGAGAATCCGCATCATGAACAGTGACGAAAATAAATTCCAGGAGGTGAGATTAGCTGAGAGCGCGGAGCGCTGGTAATGAGGTCTGAGGAAGCGTGTAGAGTGAGCATTACTCTGTATCGAACCCCGTGCTGTACCTGTCCTGGGAGTGTTTGATGGGGGACAGTGTAGAGGGAGCTTTACTCTGTATCTAACCCCGTGCTGTACCTGCCCTGGGAGTGTTTGATGGGGACAGTGTAGAGGGAGCTTTACTCTGTATCTAACCCCGTGCTGTACCTGTCCTGGGAGTGTTTGATGGGGGGACAGTGCAGAGGGAGCTTTACTCTGTATCTAACCCCGTGCTGTACCTGTCCTGGGAGTGTTTGATGGGGGGACAGTGTAGAGGGAGCATTACTCTGTATCTAACCCCGTGCTGTACCTGTCCTGGGAGTGTTTGATGGGGGACAGTGTAGAGGGAGCTTTACTCTGTATCTAACCCCGTGCTGTACCTGTCCTGGGAGTGTTTGATGGGGACAGTGTAGAGGGAGCTTTACTCTGTATCTAACCCCGTGCTGTACCTGTCCTGGGAGTGTTTGATGGGGACAGTGGAGAGGGAGCTTTACTCTGTATCTAACCCCGTGCTGTACCTGTCCTGGGAGTGTTTGATGGGGGGACAGTGCAGAGGGAGCTTTACTCTGTATCTAACCCCGTGCTGTACCTGTCCTGGGAGTGTTTGATGGGGACAGTGTAGAGGGAGCTTTACTCTGTATCTAACCCCGTGTTGTACCTGTCCTGGGAGTGTTTGATGGGGGACAGTGTAGAGGGAGCTTTACTCTGTATCTAACCCCGTGCTGTACCTGTCCTGGGAGTGTTTGATGGGGGGACAGTGCAGAGGGAGCTTTACTCTGTATCTAACCCCGTGCTGTACCTGTCCTGGGAGTGTTTGATGGGGGACAGTGTAGAGGGAGCTTTACTCTGTATCTAACCCCGTGCTGTACCTGTCCTGGGAGTGTTTGATGGGGACAGTGTAGAGGGAGCTTTACTCTGTATCTAACCCCGTGCTGTACCTGTCCTGGGAGTGTTTGATGGGGACAGTGTAGAGGGAGCTTTACTCTGTATCTAACCCCGTGCTGTACCTGTCCTGGGAGTGTTTGATGGGGACAGTGTAGAGGGAGCTTTACTCTGTATCTAACCCCGTGCTGTACCTGTCCTGGGAGTGTTTGATGGGGACAGTGTAGAGGGAGCTTTACTCTGTATCTAACCCCGTGCTGTACCTGTCCAGGGAGTGTTTGATGGGGGACAGTGTAGAGGGAGCTTTACTCTGTATCTAACCCCGTGCTGTCCCTGTCCTGGGAGTGTTTGATGGGGGACAGTGTAGAGGGAGCTTTACTCTGTATCTAACCCCGTGCTGTCCCTGTCCTGGGAGTGTTTGATGGGGGACAGTGTAGAGGGAGCTTTACTCTGTATCTAACCCCGTGCTGTACCTGTCCTGGGAGTGTTTGATGGGGGACAGTGTAGAGGGAGCTTTACTCTGTATCTAACCCCGTGCTGTACCTGTCCTGGGAGTGTTTGGTGGGGGACAGTGTAGAGGAAGCTTTACTCTGTATCTAACCCCGTGCTGTCTCTGTCCTGGGAGTGTTTGATGGGGGACAGTGTAGAGGGAGCTTTACTCTGTATCTAACCCCGTGCTGTCTCTGTCCTGGGAGTGTTTGGTGGGGGACAGTGTAGAGGGAGCTTTACTCTGTATCTAACCCCGTGCTGTACCTGTCCTGGGAGTGTTTGATGGGGACAGTGTAGAGGGAGCTTTACTCTGTATCTAACCCCGTGCTGTCTCTGTCCTGGGAGTGTTTGGTGGGGGACAGTGTAGAGCTATAATTATTTATCCAACATTTTCCAATGTTCGTGCAGCAGGAGGAAGAGGTGGTGGACAAGATGGATGATGATGTATTCCTTCGGTGTATCGAGTCGAACATGCTGACAGACATGACGTTGCAGGGGATCGAGCAGATCAGTAAGGTAAGGAGTTGGTGGGAAACAAACCAGAGGAGGGGGTTTAGAGGCAATTGGGGGAAATCACGACCAAGTACAGCACAGGAACAGGCCCTTCGGCCCTCCAAGCCTGTGCTGGTCATGATGCCCTAACTAAACAATAAACCTTCTGCCCTGACTCGGTCCGTATCCCTCTATTCCCTCCCTATTCATGGACCCAACTAGATGCCTCTTAAACGTTGATAATGTGTCCGCTTCCACCACCCCCTCTGGCAGCGCGTTCCAGGCACCCACCGCTCTCTGCGTGAAAACCTTCCCCCCGCACATCCCCCTTAAACTTTCCCCCCCTCTCACCTTGAACCTGTGCCCCCGTGTAGTTGACACTTCCACCCTGGGGAGAAAGTCTCTGACTATCCACCCTGTCTGTGCCTCTCATCATTTTGTGGACCTCTATCGGGTCTCCCCTCAACCTCCGTCTTTCCAGTGAAAAACAATCCTAGTTTATTCAACCTCTCCTCATAGCCAACACCCTCGAGACCAGGCAACATCCTGGTGAACCTTCTCTGCACCCTCTCCAAAGCTTCTGCGTCCTTCTGGTAGTGCGGTGACCAGAACTGCACGCAATACTCCAAATGCGGCCTAACCAAGGTTTTACACAGCTGCAACATGATTTGCCAACTCTTGTACTCAATGCCCCACTGATGAAGGCAAGCATGCCACACGCCTTCTTAATCACCTTGGCCATCTGTGGTGCCACTTTTAGGGAATTGTGGACCTGAACAAAATTTGCTACTGTCAACTCCCAGAATATCTACCCTCCCCTGGCCCTGTTCCATATTAAGAAGTTTAACAACACCAGGTTAAAGTCCAACAGGTTTATTTGGTAGCAAAAGCCACACAAGCTTTCGAGGCTCTAAGCTTGTGTGGCTTTTGCTACCAAATAAACCTGTTGGACTTTAACCTGGTGTTGTTAAACTTCTTACTGTGTTTACCCCAGTCCAACGCCGGCATCTCCACATCCTGTTACATATGGCATGCTGGCCTTTATAGGACGGGGCATAGAGTATAAAAGTTGGGGTCTGATGTTGCGGTTGTATAGAACGTTGGTTCGGCCGCATTTGGAATATTGCGCCCAGTTCTGGTCGCCGCACTACCAGAAGGACGTGGAGGCTTTGGAGAGAGTACAGAGGAGGTTTACCAGGATGTTGCCTGGTATGGAAGGGCTTAGTTATGAGGAGAGTTGTTCAAACTGGGGTTGTTCTCATAGGAAAGGCGGAGGATGAGGGGAGACCTAATAGAGGTGTATAAAATTATGAAAGGCATAGATAGGGTGAACGGTGGGAAGCTTTTTCCCAGGTCGGTGGTGACATTCACGAGGGGTCATAGGTTCAAGGTGCGAGGGGCGAAGTATAACTCAGATATTAGAGGGATGTTTTTTACACAGAGGGTGGTGGGGGCCTGGAGTGCGCTGCCAAGTAGGGTGGTGGAGGCAGGCACGCTGACATCGTTTAAGACTTACCTGGATAGTCACATGAGCAGCCTGGGAATGGAGGGATACAAACGATTGGTCTAGTAGGACCAATGAACGGCAAGGTGGTGGAGGCGGACACGCTGGGAACGTTTAAGACTTATCTAGATAGCCACATGAATGGAGTGGGAATGGAGGGGTACAAAAGAATGGGCTAGTTTGGACCAAGGAGCGGCGCGGGCTTGGAGGGCCGAAGGGCCTGTTCCTGTGCTGTGTCGTTCTTCAGGACAATGTCCTCTCCACCCCTTGCCCTGTGATGACGCAGGTCTTAAACCTCCCCTTGATGATGACCCCTCGAGCTGCCCTGGGAGCCTCTTCCTCCACAGTTACCACCTGAGCAGCGAGTGGATTGCTGTGTGTACCTTGTTGCTGAATTTGACCCCCTCTCTCTCTCTCTCTCTCCCCCTCTCAGGTGTACATGCATCTTCCTCAGACAGACAACAAGAAGAAGATCATCATTACGGAGGATGGGGAGTTCAAAGCCCTCCAGGAGTGGATTCTGGAGACAGACGGAGTCAGTCTGATGAGGGTTCTGAGTGAGAAGGACGTGGATCCAGTGCGGACCACATCCAACGACATTGTGGAGATCTTCACGGTAACTCTCTCTCTCTCTCCAAGAGTCTGATTTTCCAGCTGGGGCCTTGGCCGTCCGGGGTGATGGGGAGGCTGCCGGGTTTTAAGCAAGTTTATTAGTGTCACAGTCCATGCCATCGTGCTGTCCACGTGGCTCCGACTGTGTGTACAAAGTACTTCAAGATGATCTCTTGAGTACAAGATACAAATTTTCGGGAAGGCGATGACTATTAATCCAGAGACTCAGCTAATGTTTCTGGGGGACCCGGGTTCGAATCCCGCCACGGCAGGTGGTGGAATTCGAATTCAGTAACAAAAATCTGGGAAATATCCCTTTTACTGGAGGGCACGGTAGCACAGTGGGTTCGCACTGCTGCCTCACAGCGCCAGGGACCCAGGTTTGATTCCCGGCTTGGGTCACTGTCTGCGTGGAGTCTGCACGTTCTCCCCATGTCTGCGTGGGTTTCCTCCGGGTGCTCCGGTTTCCTCCCACAGACCGAAAGATGTGTAGGTTAGGTGGATTGGCCGTGCTAAATTGTCCCTTAGTGTCCAAAGATGTGCAGGTTAAGTGGATTGGCCGTGCTAAATTGTCCCTTAGTGTCCAAAGATGTGCAGGTTAGGTGGATTGGCCGTGCTAAATTGTCCCTTAGTGTCCAAAGATGTGCAGGTTAAGTGGATTGGCCATGCTAAATTGCCCCTTAGTGCCAAAAGATGTGCGGATTAGGGGGATTGGCCATGCTAAATTGCCCCTTAGTGCCAAAAGATGTGTAGGTTAGGTGGATTGGCCATGCTAAATTGCCCCTTAGTGTCCAAAGATGTGCAGGTTAGGTGGAATGGCCATGCTAAATTGTCCCTTAGTGTCGGGGGGATTAGCAGGGTAAATGTGTGTGGTTACGGGGTTAGGGCCTGGGTGGGATTGTGGTCGGTGCAGACTCGATGGGCCAAATGGCCTCCTTCTGCACTGTAGGGATTCTACGATCTTCGAAGCAGGCCAGTGTTAGTGAGGTGATGAACACTTTGTCGGGTCTGGGGGTTAGACTGAAGACTGTGTACACTGGACATTTACTGAACGTTTCTCCTGCAGGTTCTGGGTATTGAAGCGGTTCGGAAAGCCTTGGAGCGAGAGTTGTATCACGTCATCTCCTTCGACGGTTCCTACGTCAACTACCGCCACTTGTCGCTGCTGTGTGACACCATGACCTGCCGAGGTCACCTGATGGCCATTACCCGTCACGGCGTCAACAGGCAGGACACTGGGCCCCTCATGAAGTGTTCCTTCGAGGAGACGGTAATGGCCCTGTGTGAAAGGCCCTGCGAGCTACACCTCGCGCCAAGCTCGAGTGGCCAGGGACCATTCAGATGCTGGGGGGGGAGGAGGGGGAGGGAGAGTGTCGGCTGAGGAGGGTGGTGGGGGAAGCGTCACGGGGGGGTGTGGGGGAGAGTCTCGTGGAACTTGTGGGGGAGGAGGGTAGCGTCGCAGGAGTAGGGATGGTGGGGGAGTGTTGCGGGGGATGGGGAAAGGGATTGTAGGGCACCGTAGGGGTCGGGGGATGGGGTTGCTGAGGGGGAGGGGAGAGTTGCAGGGCACGGGGGTGGGGGAGGGTTTTAGGGCACTGGAGGGGTGCAGTGGTGAGGGGGGGGTGAGAGAGAGTTGCAGGGCACAGCGGTGGTGGAAGAGGGAAGGGTTGTAGGGCACTGGAGGGGGGAGGGGGAGAATCGCAGGGCGAGGGGGGTTGCTGGTGGGATGGGGGGAGGACGTGTCTCTGGGGAGGGATGGGTTGAGGGTTGGGGGGGGTGAGAGGAAGGTTGTGGGGGCTGGGGGAGCACTGGGGCGGAGAGACCGTCGTGGGGCTGGGTGATACCCTCCTGGTCTGTTTAACGCAGTTTCATTGCGACGATGTACCCACCTCACCCCCTGCGCTCGCTCTCTGTCCTGTCCCGCCACCTCACCCCCTGCGCTCGCTCTCTGTCCTGTCCCGCCACCTCTCTGCTAACCCCGCAGCCTCTGGGTGTGTTTGTAGGTGGATGTTCTGATGGAGGCTTCCGCGCACGGTGAAATGGACCCAATGAAGGGGGTTTCGGAGAACATCATGCTGGGACAGCTGGCCCCCGCCGGGACCGGCTCCTTCGACCTCCTGCTGGACGCTGAGAAATGCAAATACGGCATGGAGATCCCAACCAACATCGGAGGTCTCGGAGTGGGAGGACGTAAGTTTCCCGAAATTAATCGAATCCACGCTCGCGTCGAATCGGGTCTCTTGGCCAGAGGGACAGGCCGATGAGAGTGTCAGTTCAAAGTTTATTTATTAGTGTCACAAATAGACTTACATTAACACTGCAATGAAGTTACTGTGAAAATCCCCTAGTCGCCACACTCCGGCGCCTGTTCGGGTAACACTGAGGGAGAATTTAGCACGGCCAATGCACCCTAACCACGTCTTAGAGAGAGTGGTTGTGGAGGATTGCTTCTCTGAGTGGAGGCCTGTGACTAGTGGTGTGCCGCAGGGATCGGTGTTGGGTCCATTGTTGTTTGTCATCTATATCAATGATCTGGATGATGATGTGGTAAATTGGATCAGCAAGTTTGCTGATGATACAAAGATTGGAGGTGTAGTGGACCGTGAGGAAGGTTTTCAAAGCTTGCAGAGGGATTTGGACCAACTGGAAAAATGGGCTGAAAAATGGCAAATGGAATTTAACGCAGGCAAGTGTGAGATATTGCACATTGGAAGGACAAACCAAAGTAGAACGTACAGGGTAAATGGTAGGACTCTGAAGAGTGCAGTTGAACAGAGGGATCTGGGAATACAGGTACAGAATTCCCCAAGAGTGACGTCACAGGTGGATAGGGTCGTAAAGAGTGCCTTTGGTACATTGGCCTTTATAAATCGGAGTATCGAGTATAAAAGTTGGAGTGTTATGGTAAGGTTATATAAGGCATTGGTGAGGCCGAATTTAGAGTATTGTGTACAGTTTTGGTCACCTAGTTACAGGAAGGATGTAAATAAGGTTGAAAGAGTGCAGAGAAGGTTCACAAGGATGTTGCCGGGACTTGAGAAGCTGAGTTACAGAGAGAGATTGAATAGGTTGGGACTTTATTCCCTGGAGCGTAGAAGATTGAGGGGAGATTTGATAGAGGTGTATAAGATTTTTGATGGGTATAGATAGAGTGAATGCAAGCAGGCTTTTTCCGCTGAGGCTCGGGGAGAAAAAAACCAGAGGGCATGGGTTAAGGGTGAAAGGAGAAAAGTTTAAAGGGAATATTAGGGGGGGCTTCTTCACGCAGAGAGTGGTGGGAGTGTGGAATGAGCTGCCGGATAAAGTGGTAAATGCGGGGTCACTTTTAACATTTAAGAAAAACTTGGACGGGTTCATGGATGAGAGGGGTGTGGAGGGATATGGTCCAAGTGCAGGTCAGTGGGACTAGGCAAAAAATGGTTCGGCACAGACAAGAAGGGCCAAAAGGCCTGTTTCTGAGCTGTAATTTTCTATGGAAACCGGAGGAAACCCACGCAGACACGGGGAGAACGTGCAGACTCCACACAGACAGTGACCCGAGCTGGGAATCGAACCCGGGTCCCTGACGCTGTGAGGCAGCAGTGCGAACCCACTGTGCCACCCCTGGTGTAGTCACTTGTGTAGGGAGTGAGAGAAGATGTGGGCAAGCGATTCGGGGGAAATTCTTATCTCTGGTTCTCAGTGAAGATCATAGAATCCCTATGGTACAAAAGGAGGCCATTCGGCCCCAAGCCCTATTCCTGTAACCCCACACAATAACCCTGCTAATTCCCCTGACACTAAGGGGCAATTTAACACGACCAATCCACCTAACCTCCACATCTTTGGATACTGAGGGAGAATTTAGCATGGCCAATCCACCTAACCCGCACATCTTTGGACTGTGGGAGGAAACCGGAGAGCCCGGGGGAAACCCACGCAGACACGGGGAGAACGTGCAGACTCCACACAGACAGTGACCCGAGGTGGGAATCGAACCCGGGTCCCTAGTGCTGTGATGCAGCAGTGCTAACCCACTGTGCCACCCCCCCCTGCCCTCTCTCCCTGGGTAAGTTGATCGGGACCCGTGTGAGCCAGTGTAGGTCAGATTCCTTGGCGCCTGAATAACGTTTATTTTCTTCTTTAATTTACAGCTACCGGAATGTTCTTTGGCTCTGCCCCCAGCCCGATGGGAGGGATGTCTCCGGCTATGACTCCGTGGAACCAGGGTGCGACCCCTGCCTACGGGGCCTGGTCTCCCAGCGTGGGTGAGTGCGGATGTCCCAACCATGTCGCATTGTTCCAGAGGGTGCAGGGGTGCACCAATGGGGCGAGTGTTACTTTCTTTGATTGCGGCCTTTGCGATGGGGAAAGGATTGACTTCTCCCGCTTTGTTTGTGTTACAGGCAGTGGAATGACCCCCGGGGCTGCCGGCTTCTCTCCAAGCGCCGCGTCTGACGCCAGCGGCTTCAGTCCCGGCTATTCTCCAGCTTGGTCACCAACCCCTGGCTCTCCCGGATCCCCTGGTCCATCCAGTCCCTACATTCCATCTCCAGGTTAGTACGAGATCCGTTAATAATGTGTTCAGTTGTGGGTAACTCGGGAGTCGCGTGTTTTCCTGGCAAGACTGGGTTAAATCGTGTAGCATTCACAACAAACTGGCCATGTAGGGTCAGTGTTGGTGTTTATAATGAGTCTCAAAACACCAGGTTAAAGTCTAACAGGTTTATTTGGAATCACGAGCTTTTGGAGCGCTGCTCCCTCACTCACCTGATGAAGGAGCAGCGCTCCGAAAGCTCGTGCTACCAACTAAACCTGTTGGACTTTAACCTCGCGTTGAGACTTCTTACTGTGCCCACCCTAGTCCAACTCCGGCATCTCCACCTCCATGGTGTTTATAATCCGCCCCCCCCCGCCCCCTCCCGTGCTTCAGCCCCTTCACCGGGATGTGTTGACTGGGAGTGTCTCGGAGGGGAGTGTTGAACCGTTGGAGAAAATCTCCATTACAAAGGAGGAAGTGTTAGGTTTGTTAGAGAATATAAAGACTGACAAATCCCCAGGGCCTGATGGAATCTATCCAAGGCTGCTCAGGGAGACGAAAGGTGAAATCGTTGGGCCTCTGACGCAAATCTTTGTCTCGTCACTGGACAAAGGTGAGGTCCCAGAGGATTGGAGGATAGCCAATGTGGTCCCGTTATTTAAGAAGGGTAGGAAGGATAACCCGGGTAATTATAGGCCGGTGAGCTTGACGTCCGTGGTGGGGAAGTTGTTGGAGAAGATTCTTAAAGATAGGATGTATGCGCATTTAGAAAGGAATAAACTCATTAACGATAGTCAACATGGTTTTGTGAGAGGGAGGTCATGCCTCACGAACCTGGTGGTGTTTTTTGAAGAAGTGACCAAAATGGTTGACGAAGGAAGGGCCGTGGATGTTGTCTATATGGACTTTAGTAAAGCGTTTGACAAAGTCCCTCATGGTAGGCTAGTGAAAAAGGTTGGATCCCATGGGATAAAGGGGGAGGTGGCTAGATGGGTGGAGAACTGGCTTGGTCATAGAAGACAGAGGGTGGTAGTGGAAGGGTCTTTTTCTGGCTGGAGGCCTGTGACTAGTGGTGTACCGCAGGGCTCTGTATTGGGACCTCTGCTGTTTGTGATTTATATAAATGATCTGGAAGAAGGAGTAACTGGGGTGATCAGTAAGTTTGCGGACGACACAAAACTGGCAGGACTTGCAGATAGTGAGGAACATTGTCAGAGGCTACAGAAGGATATAGATAGGCTGGAAATTTGGGCAAGGAAATGGCAGATGGAGTTCAATCCTGATAAATGCGAAGTGATGCATTTTGGTGGGAATAATGTAAGGAGGATCTACACGATAAATGGAAGAACCATAAAGGGTGTAGAGACGCAGAGGGACCTGGGTGTGCAAGTCCACAGATCTTTGAAGGTGACGTCACAGGTGGAGAAGGTGGTGAAGAAGGCATATGGCATGCTTGCCTTTATAGGACGGGGCATAGAGTATAAAAGTTGGGGTCTGATGTTGCAGATGTATAGAACGTTGGTTCGGCCGCATTTGGAATACTGCGTCCAGTTCTGGTCGCCACACTACCAGAAGGACGTGGAGGCTTTGGAGAGAGTACAGAGGAGGTTTACCAGGATGTTGCCTGGTATGGAGGGGCTTGGTTATGAGGAGAGATTGGGGAAACTGGGGTTGTTCTCCTTGGAAAGACGGAGGATGAGGGGAGACTTAATAGAGGTGTATAAAATTATGAAAGGCATAGATAGGGTGAACGGTGGGAAGCTTTTCCCCGGGTCGGTGGTGACGTTCACGAGGGGTCATAGGTTCAAGGTGAAGGGGGGGAGGTTTAACACAGATATCAGAAGGACATATTTCACACAGAGGGTCGTGGGGGCCTGGAATGTGTTGCCGGGCAAGGTGGTGGAGGCGGACACACTGGGAACGTTTAAGACTTATCTAGACAGCTATATGAACGGAGTGGGAATGGAGGGATACAAAAGAGTGTTCTAGTTTGGACCAGGGAGCGGCACGGGCTAATTGTTCCTTGTTTCTCGTGGAAGTGGAAATGACTAGGGTTGGGAAGCATTTTCCGATCAGGGCCAGTGTGATCTCCTGGACTCGTTTCGATCGCCTCAGGGGGTCGGAGAGGAATTTCCCAGATTTTTTTTTCCCCCATATTGGCCCTGGGGTTTTTCACTCTGGGTTTTCGCCTCTCCCTGGAGATCACATGGTCTGGAATGGGGGGGGTGGGGGTGAGCTAATAGGTTGTGATGAACAAAGCATCGTAGCTGTGAGGGACAGCTCGGTGGATAGGATATTGGTATGTAGATAGGCTGGAAAATTGGGCGGGGATCCTGGATTCAGGATTCAATCCTGGACCGGGGAGCGGCGCGGGCTTGGAGGGCCGAAGGGCCTGTTCCTGTGCTGTATTGTTCTTTGTTCTCCTATCCCCCTATTTTCTCTCGTACACTTCATGGGAATTGGGAGCGAGAGGAAGCGGTTGTCGGTCAGTCCTTCGAGCCCGCTCCGCCATTCTGCACGGTCGTAGCTGATCTCCACCTCATCCCAACTCCGGAAAAGCAAATCGCTGCGGACCTGAAACCAAAGAGGGAAAACGCTGGGGAGAAAAATCTCAGCGGGTCTGGCGGCGTCTGCGAGGAGAGAAAAGGGCTGACGTTTGGAGAGGAAAGGCTCACCTGGACTCGAAACGTCAGCTGTTTTCTCTCTTTAACAGATGCTGCCGGACCTGCTGAGATTTTCCAGCATTCTTCTGCTCTTGCTGTGACTAATTTTGCAGCCGGCTGTTGTCCTTGTCTCTCAATGTTCGGCTGTGATTGGGAGTCTGTGCCGGTGTGCTTGTACAGGAACTTTGCTGACCTTGGACTAGAACCTGCCTGCAATCGGCAGTTCTGAGTAAGGCCAACACAAAATAACTTAGTACATCTCAGTTTAACTAAAAATGCCCAGCCTTTCGATCTACAATTGTGTGTCAAGGATCTGTGTAAGCTCATAGAACCATAGAAAATTACAGCTCAGAAACAGGCCTTTTGGCCCTTCTTGTCTGTGCCGAACCATTTTATGCCTAGTCCCACTGACCTGCACTTGGACCATATCCCTCCACACCCCTCTCATCCATGAACCCGTCCAAGTTTTTCTTAAATGTTAAGTGACCCCGCATTTACCACTTTATCTGGCAGCTCATTCCACACTCCCACCACTCTCTGCATGAAGAAGCCCCCCCTAATATTCCCTTTAAACTTTTCTCCTTTCACCCTTCACCCATGCCCTCTGGTTTTTTTCTCCCCGAGCCTCAGCGGAAAAAGCCTGCTTCCATTCACTCTATCTATACCCATCAAAATCTTATACACCTCTATCAAATCTCCCCTCAATCTTCTACGCTCCAGGGAATGAAGTCCCAACCTATTCAATCTCTCTCTGTAACTCAGCTTCTCAAGTCCCGGCAACATCCTTGTGAACCTTCTCTGCACTCTTTCAATCTTATTTACATCCTTCCTGTAACTAGGTGACCAAAACTGTACACAATTGCTCGCTAATAGAAAATAAAACCATTAAAAAGGACCCCCTCCTGGCGGTTAACATTCAAGTTAGAAACTCTACGGCATTCATTCCTGCCTGAGAGTTCCCGTCATTCTGTTAGACCGAGATCTCCTGGTGGTTAGATGTCCTTCATTGCTGGAGGGATGGAGTTTAAAAACAGCGAGGTTATGTTGCAGCTGTATAAGGTGCTGGTGAGGCCACACCTGGAGTTACTGTGTACAGTTTTGGTCTCCTTACTTGAGAAAGGATATACTGGCACTGGAGGGGGTGCGGAGGAGATTCACTAGGTTGATTCCGGAGTTGAGAGGGTTGGCTTATGAGGAGAGACTGAGTAGACTGGGGCTACACTCATTGGAATTCAGAAGAATGAGGGGAGATCTTATAGAAACATAGAAGATTATGAAGGGAATAGATAAGATAGAAGCAGGGAGGTTGGCGGGTGAAACTAGAACTAGGGGGCATGGCCTCAAAATAAGGGGAAGCAGATTTAGGCCTGAGTTGAGGAGGAACTTCTTCACACAAAGGGTTGTGAATCTGTGGAATTCCCTGCCCAGTTGAGGCTACCTCATTGAATGTTTTTAAGGCAAGGATAGATTTTTGAACAGTGAAGGAATTAAGGGTTATGGTGAGCGGGCAGGTAAGTGGAGCTAAGTCCACGAAAAGATGATCTTATTGAATGGGGGAGCAGGCTCGAGGGGCCAGATGGTCCACTCCTGCTCCTAGTTCTTGTGTAGATGTCCCAGTTACAGCCCCACCATCCTCGATCTTTCCTGATGGTTGTGACATCTCCATCCTGGTGCCACTGCTGTTAAATTTTTTTCTCCAACGCTGAGCAGTAATGAACCTTGTGTTTGTTTCCCCTCCAGGTGGAGTGATGTCTCCGAGTTATTCGCCCACCTCGCCTGCCTACGAGCCGAGATCCCCTGGCGGTTACACGCCCCAGAGTCCCAGCTACTCCCCCACGTCCCCCTCGTACAGTCCCACCTCGCCCTCCTACTCCCCCACCAGCCCGAACTACAGCCCCACCAGCCCCAGCTACAGCCCCACCAGCCCCAGCTACAGCCCCACCTCCCCCAGCTACAGCCCCACCAGCCCCTCCTACTCCCCGACCTCCCCCAGCTACTCCCCCACCAGCCCCAGTTACTCCCCGACCTCCCCCAGCTACTCGCCGACCAGTCCCAGTTACTCCCCGACTTCCCCCTCCTACTCCCCCACCTCCCCCTCCTACTCCCCCACCTCCCCCTCCTACTCCCCCACCTCCCCTTCCTACTCCCCCACCTCCCCTTCTTACTCCCCAACCAGCCCCAGCTACTCCCCCACTTCTCCCAACTACACCCCCACCTCTCCGAATTACAGCCCCACCTCCCCCAGTTACAGCCCCACCTCCCCCAGTTACACCCCCACCTCTCCGAATTACAGCCCCACCTCGCCCAGCTACAGCCCCACCTCGCCCAGTTACAGCCCCACCTCCCCCAGCTACTCCCCCTCCAGCCCCCGCTACACCCCCCAGTCTCCGACCTACACCCCCAGCTCCCCCAGCTACAGCCCCAGCAGCCCCAGCTACTCCCCCACCAGCCCCAAATACTCCCCCACCAGCCCTTCCTACAGCCCCAGCTCCCCGGAGTACACGCCCACCTCCCCCAAATACAGCCCCACCTCCCCCAAGTACTCGCCCACCTCCCCCAAGTACTCGCCCACCTCCCCCACCTACTCCCCCACCACGCCCAAGTACTCCCCCACCAGCCCCACCTACTCCCCCACCTCGCCCGTCTACACCCCCACCTCCCCCAAGTACTCCCCCACCAGCCCCACCTACTCCCCCACCTCCCCCAAGTACTCCCCCACCTCCCCCACCTACTCGCCCACCTCCCCCAAGGGCTCCACCTACTCGCCCACCTCGCCGGGCTACTCCCCCACCTCCCCCACCTACAGCCTCACCAGCCCGGCTATCAGCCCAGAGGACAGCGACGAGGAAAACTGAGGAAGGAGCGAGGCGAGAGAGAGAGGCCTTCCCTGTCCCACTCACTCGAGGGGACGCACACCCACGTGCGCACTCCACATCTGTCCGTGCTTTTCTTTGGGGGGGGGGGGGGGGGTTTTATTACTTCCGAAGCACGCGCGCGCTCCCCGTTGGAACTGGACTCGAGCCTGCTGACTTTCCGTCGCCATGTGGAGAAACTTTGAACGTTTTTAAAGGATAAATAAATCCAAGATGCGCGAGCAAGAAAAATCTAAACTGTATAATTTGAATATATATTTTGCTTTGGGTGTTTTCGATGCTGGAATCCGTATCGGGGTGCAGCGAGGGATCTGAAACCTCTCCTCTCTCTCGATCCCGCTGCACCTGGACCAGTGTGAATTTTGATTTATTTTTCCTTTTGTTTTTTTTTTGCTCTGTGCGAATAATGCTACTTGAACCAAGCGTTCATATTTCTCCCCCCCCCCCCCCGGTGACCCAAAAGGTGACACGACAGGGCCCAGGTTCTTGTCCGTCTGTCCCTGCGGGATTCTTTATATTGTGAATTGTGACTTTGTGCTTTTAAAGGTTTTTTTTTGGGGTGGGGGTGGGGATGGGAGGGAGGGAGGTGGGTGGGGGTTAACCGTGGATTTAAAGAAACAGAAGAATTTATTCGTTCTGCCTTGACAACAGGAGGTGAGAGCGGGATTGGCGGGGCAGGGGAGCGAGATGGGGGTCAGTGATTTGCGAGGGGAGGGGTTGCTGTGTGAGACACAGGAGCATTCTCCACTCTCTTTCTCTCCCCCCCCCCCCCCCCCCACATTCAGCAGAGAGTGAAACCTTTATGTTTTAGAGGGGGTTTGTTTGGGGGGAAAGCCGATGTTTCTTAAATCACCTAATTCCGATGTGATTCTTCAGACGAAACTGTATAAAAAAAAAGAAATTTAATGCCGGGATCAGTGCGATGTTTAAAAACGCGGCGGCAATTCGATCGTCTGATTTATGTACAGAACATTTCCTACTCTCCCTGTTTTTCCCGTTGGAAATGTTGCAAATATACTTAAATAAAGTTTTACTAATTTTTGTGGAGTTCTGTGCGTCCGTTCATTCATTCGTTCATTTCCCTGTGGGGAGTTTTCTGGCGAGGGAGTGACTTGTCCCCGTTACGAGGTTGACGCTGTCGTCAAGAGGCCTGGGATTTGCATTTTCTGCCTCGAACTGCGTGGGTGGTACATGTGAGTTCATGGCCGTTGGCGCTGTTGGTGATTATATTCTGTGCTGCAGTTCACTGTGTCCCTGTTAGATTCCAGTCCAACGCCATCAACTCCACATCATTTCTGTCGTATTTGCAGTCTTTCCGGGGGAGGGGGGGGATCTCCGAATTTATCTGGAGTTCACTGAAATTATCCACAGAGATTGCAGGTCAGAGTGCAGAGAGACACCTGAAGGTTCATCTCTTTGCATCGTGACTGGAGGAGGCCGTCATGTCCCCTGGTTCCAGCCATTGAATCGCTACCGTGCAGTAAAGGCCATTGAGTCTGCACCAACTCTCCGACAGAGCATCTTACCCCACCATATAACCCCACACATTTCCCATGGCTAATCCCCCTGACCTGCACATCTTTGGACACTAAGGGGCAATTTAGCATGGCCGATCCCCCTGACCTACACACCTTTGGACACTAAGGGCAACTCTGTCTACACTTCCCGCTGCCTCGGGAAAAGCAGCCAGCATAATTAAGGACCCCCCCACGCACCCCGGTCATTCTCTCTTCCACCATCTTCCCTCGGGAAAAAGATACAAAAATCTGAGATCCGACTCAAGAACAGCTTCTTCCCTGCTGCCGTCAGACTTTTGAATGGACCTACCTCGCATTAAGTTGATCTTTCTCTGCACCCTAGCTATGACTGTAACACTACATTCTGTGCACTCTCCTTCTCTATGAACGGTATGCTTTGTACAGCGCGCAAGAAACCATGCTTTTCACTGTATGCTAATACATGTGAGAAATCAAATCCAACTATGGGCCAATTTAGCACGGCCAATCCCCCTAACCTACACATCTTTGGACACTAAGGGGCAATTTAGCACGGCCAATCCCCCTAACCTACACATCTTTGGACACTAAGGGGCAATTTAGCACGGCCAATCCCCCTAACCTACACATCTTTGGACACTAAGGGGCAATTTAGCACGGCCAATCCACCTAACCTGCACATCTTTGGTGTGTTGGAGAAACCCGGAGGAAACCCACGCATACCACTCATTATATCTTGCTAGTCAGAAAAATATCCATTTATGCCAACTGTTTCTATGAGCGAGCCAATCTTCTATCCATGCCAATGTTACCCCTTACATCAAGGTGCCCCATTGGTTACCTTCACAATAACCGATGGGGAATCTTGTCTAATACTTTCTGGAAATCTGAGTGAGTACATCCACTGGTTCCCCTTTACCCACAGCTCAGATTATTTAAAGCTTCAATAAATTGGTTAAACATTATTTCCCTTTCGCAAAACCATGTTGACTCTGATTACCTTGAACTTCTCCAGGTGCCCTGCCATAAACATCTTTAATAATAACCTCACACTTTCCCCATGACTGATGTCAGGCTAACTGGCCTGTAGTTTTCTGCTTTCTGTCTCCCTCTCTCCACTCACCGGATGAAGGGGCAGCGCTCCGAAAGCTCGTGATTCCAAATAAACCTGTTGGACTTTAACCTGGTGTTGTGAGACTTCTTACTGTGCCCACCCCAGTCCAACACCAGCATCTCTTTTAAAAGTTTGTTTATTGGTGTCACAAGTAGGCTTACATTAATACTGCAATGAAGTTAGTGAAAATCCTTCTTCGCTGCAACACTCTGGCGCCTGTTCGGGTAACACTGAGGGAGAATTTAGCACAGCCAGTGGACCCTAACCAGCATGTCTTTCAGACTGTGGGAGGAAACCGGAGCACCCGGAGGAAACTCATGCAGACACGGGGAGAATGTGCAGACTCCGCACAGACAGTGACCCGAGGCCGGGAATGGAACCTGGGTCCCTGGCGCTGTGAGGCAGCAGCACTAACCCACTGTGCCACCCACATCATTTTTGAATAATGGAGTTACGTTCACTTCTATCCAATTTGATAGAACCCTCCCTGATTCTGGACTTGCAGAATCTCACTGGCTGTTCTGTCTGAAGACAATACACATCTCTTTAACCTGTGTTTAATGCTCCCTCCACCCACATTGTCTGTACCTTTAAGACCTGGCTGGTTGTAGGGATTCGCATTCTAATCAGTATTCTGTAACTTGATTTTGTGTCTCTGTGCACTGTTTGAGAGCAGATATCCACTCCATCTGACGAAGGAGCAGCGCTCCGAAAGCTTATGGTATTTGCTACCAAATAAACCTGTTGGACTTTAACCTGGTGTTGTGAGACTTCTTACTGTGTTCACCCCAGTCTAACGCCGGCATCTCCACATCCTTTGGGCAAGCTAGTTCTGGATCCACCGGGCAGCAGCCCCTTGGATCCCATGCCCTCTCACTTTTTCTAGAAGCCTTGTATGAGGGACCTTATCGAACGCCTTGCTAAAATCCATATAAACCACATCGACCGCTTTCCCTTCGTCAATGTGTTTAGTCACATTTTCGAAGAACTCCACCAGGCTCGTAAGGCACGATCTGCCTTTGACAAAGCCATGCTGAGTATTCTTGAGCATACTAAACCTCTCTAAATGCTCATAAATCTTGTCCCTCAGGATCTTCTCCATCAGCTTACCAACCACTGAGGTTAGACTCACCGGTCGGTAATTTCCTGGGCTATCCCTATTCCCCTTCTTGAAAATAGGAACCACATCCGCAATCCTCCGGCACCTCTCCCGTCTCCATCGACGACGCAAAGATCATCACCAGAGGCTCTGCAATCTCTTCCCTCGCCTCCCACAGTAACCTGGGGTACATCCCATCCGGACCCGGCGACTTATCTATCTTGATGCCATTCAAAGATTCCAGCACAACCTTCTTTGTTAAAGTCCACATACTCAATCTTTTCAGTCCACCGCAAGCCCGCAGTACATCCACCCAGGTCCTTCTCCTCTGTGAAAACCGAGGCAAAATACTCATTAAGCACCTCTGCCATTTCTACTGGTTCCGTACAGACTTTCCCGCCTTCACCTTTTATAGGCCCTATTCCTTCACGTCTCATCCTTTTACTTTTCACATATTTATAGAACGCCTTCGGGTTCTCCTTAATCCTACCTGCCAAGGCCTTCTCGTGACTCCTTCTGGCTCTCCTAATTTCCTTCTTTAGTCCCTTCCTACAAGCCGTATACTCATCTCGATCCCTATCTTCGCCAAGCTCTCTGAACCTTTTGTACACTTTTTCTTCTTGACTAGGTCCCGCACAGCTTTCGTGCACCACGGTTCCTTTAACCGACCAACACCACCCTGTCTGCTCGGAACGTTGTCCTGTAGAACTCCAAACAGACATTCCTTGAAAAACTGCCACCTCTCTTCAGTACATTTCCCCAAGAATATCTCCTTCCAATTTACTCCTCTAATTTGCTGCCTTATGTCTTCATATTTCCCCTTACTCCATATAAACGCTTTTCACTGTATCCCAATATATGTGACAATAAATCAAATTGAATCAGATATTCGATGACCAAGCCTGGAGTTGAGGCCACAAACAGAACAACCATAATTGTATCAAGTGGCGGAGCTGGGTTGAGGGGCTGAATGGCCTCCCCCTTCTCCTTGTGAGAGGGGGAACATCCCCCTGGCTTCCACCCTGTCAAACCCTTCAGGATCTGAAAAGCAGGGTGGAAATCTGAAATAAAACCTCAGCAGACCCGGCAGAGTCTGTGGAGAGAGAAACTGAGTTAATATTTCAGATCCTCAGACACTGATCTGCTTTAATCAGATCATCTCCCGTTCTTCGAAACTCCAGTGAGTGTGGACCCCGACTTCTTCAATCTTTCCTCAGCAGACAAACCTTGTCATCCAGGAATCAGCCCAGTGGACCTTCTCGAAACTTCCTGCAAGCAAATCCTTCCAAAAGTAACTAAAGAAAGGAGAACTGGCCTGGCCACTCCTTCACCATTCCCTCCTGACCATTCTCTCCTGGCCATTCCTTGACCATTCCCTCCTGGCTATTCCTTGACCATTCCCTCCTGGCCACTCCTTCACCATTCCCTCCTGACCATTCTCTCCTGGCCACTCCTTCACCATTCCCTCCTGACCATTCCCTCTTGACCATTCCCTGACCATTCCCTCCTGGCCATTCCTTGACCATTCCTTCTTGACCATTCTCTCCTGACCATTCCCTCCTGGCCATTCCCTGACCATTCCCTCCTGGCCATTCCTTGACCATTCCCTCTTGACCATTCTCTCCTGACCATTCCCTCCTGGCCATTCCCTCTTGGCCATTCCCTCCTGGCCATTCCCTGACCATTCCCTCCTGGCCATTCCTTGGCCATTCCCTCTTGACCATTCTCTCCTGACCATTCCCTCCTGGCCATTCCCTGACCATTCCCTCCTGGCCATTCCTTGGCCATTCCCTCTTGACCATTCTCTCCTGACCATTCCCTCCTGGCCATTCCGTCTTGGCCATTCCCTGACCATTCCCTCTTGACCATTTCTTCTTTACCATTCCCTCAAAGAACAAAGAAAATTACAGCACAGGAACAGGCCCTTCGGCCCTCCAAGCCTGCACCGACCATGCTGCCCGTCTGAACTAAAACCCCCTACCCTTCCGGGGACCGTATCCCCCTATTCCCATCCTATTCATGTATTTGTCAAGACGCCCCTTAAAAGTCACTACCGTATCCGCTTCCACTACCTCCCCCGGCAGCGAGTTCCAGGCACCCACCACCCTCTTGTGTAAAAAATCTGCCTTGTACATCTGCTTTAAACCTTGCCCCTCGCACCTTAAACCTGTGCCCCCTAGTAATTGACTCTTCCACCCTGGGAAAAAGCTTCTGACTATCCACTCTGCCCATGCCTCTCATAATCTTGTAGACTTCTACCAGGTCGCCCCTCAACCTCCGTCGTTCCAGTGAGAACAAACCAAGTTTCTCCAACCTCTCCTCATAGCTAATGTCCTCCATACCAGGCAACATCCTGGTAAATCTTTTCTGTAGCCTCTCCAAAGCCTCCACATCCTTCTGGTAGTGTGGTGACCAGAATTGAACACTATATTCCAAGTGCGGTCTAACTAAGGTTCTATAAAGCTGCAACATGACTTGCCAATTTTTAAACTCAATGCCCCGGCCGATGAAGGCAAGCATGCCGTATGCCTTCTTGACTACCGTCTCCACCTGCATTGCCACTTTCAGTGACCTGTGTACCTGTACACCCAGATCCCTCTGCCTATCAATACTCTTAAGGGTTCTGCCATTTACTGTATATTTCCCATCCTTGACCATTCCCTCTTTACCATTAGACGGGAGAGGTTCTGGAGGATTGAAGGATGGCGGATGTGGTTCCGTTATTCAAGAAAGGGAGAAGAGATAGCCCAGGAAATTATAGACCGGTGAGTCTAACCTCAGTGGTTAGTAAGTTGATGGAGAAGATCCTGAGAGGCAGGATTTATGAACATTTGGAAAGGAATAGTATGATCAGAAGTAGCCAGCACGGCTTTGTCTGAGGCAGATCATGCTTTACGAGTCTGATTGAGTTTTTTGAAGATGTGACTAGACACATAGACGAGGGAAGAGCGGTAGATGTAGTTTATATGGATTTCAGCAAGGCGTTTGATAAGGTGCCCCATGCAAGGCTTATGGAGAAAGTGAAGGGGCATGGGCTACAAGGGGACATTGCTTTCTGGATTCAGAACTGGCTTGCCCACAGAAGGCAAAGAGTGGTAGTGGATGGGTCTTTTTCAGACTGGTGGTCGGTCACCAGTGGAGTGCCCCAGGGATCTGTTCTGGGATCTTTGCTCTTTGTGATTTTTATAAATGACCTGGATGAGGAAGTGGAAGGATGGGTTGGCAGTTTGCTGATGACACAAAGATTGGAGGTGTTGTGGATAGTGTAGAGGGATGTCAGCAGTTGCAACGAGACATAGATAAGAAGCAAGACTGGGCGGAGAAGTGGCAGATGGACTTCAACCCAGATAAGTGTGTGGTGGTTCATTTTGGCAGGTCGAATAGGATGGAAGAATATAATATTAAGAGTAAGATGCTTGGCAGTGTGGAAGAACAGAGGGATCTCGGGGTCCGGGTTCATAGGACGCTCAAAGCGGTGTCGCAGGTATAGGCTGTGGTTAAGAAGGCGTGTGGAATACTGGCCTTCATCAATAGAGGAATTGAGTTTAGAAATCGGGAGATAACGCTGCAGCTATATAGGACCCTGGTCAGACCCCACCTGGAGTACTGTGCCCAGTTCTGGTCGCCTCATTACAGAAAGGATGTGGAAGCCATAGAACGGGTGCAGAGGAGATTTACGAGGATGTTGCCGGGATTAAGTGGTATGCCTTATGAGGATAGGTTGAGAGAGCTCGGTCTATTCTTCTTGGAGAAGCGAAGGATGAGAGGTGACTTGATAGAGGTGTAAAAGATGTTGAGAGGTATTGATAGAGTGGATTCTCAGAGGCTTTTACCCAGGGCTAAAATGGTTGTCACGAGAGGCCACAGGTTTAGGGTGCTGGAGAGTAGGTACAGAGGAGATGTTAGGGGTAAGTTTTTCACTCAGAGGGTGGTGGGTGCGTGGAATCGGCTGCCGGTAGTGGTGGTGGAAGTGGATTCGATTGAGTCTTTTAAGAGACTTTTGGATAGGTTCATGGAGGTTAGTAAGATAGAGGGTTATAGATGAGCCTAGAAGGTAAGGAAATTGTTCGGCGCAACTTGTGGGCCGAAGGGCCCGTTTGTGCTGTAGCTTTTCTATGTTCTATTCCTGCTTGACCATTCCCTCTTGGCTATTCCCACTTGACCATTCCCTCTTGGCCATTCCCTCTTGGCCATTCCCTCTTGGCCATTCCCTTTTGGCCACTTCCTCTTGGCCATTCCCGCTTGACCATTCCCTCTTGGCCATTCCCTCTTGGCCATTCCCTCTTGGCCATTCCCTTTTGGCCATTTCCTCTTGGCCATTCCCGCTTGACCATTCCTTCTTGGCCATTTCCTCTTGACCATTCCCTCTTGACCATTCCCTCTTGGCTATTCCTTCTTGGCCATTCCCACTTGACCATTTGCTCTTAACCATTCCCTCTTGGCCATTCTCTCTTGGCCATTCCCGCTTGACCATTCCCTCTTGGCCATTCCCTCTTGGCCATTCCCACTTGGCCATTTCCTCTTGACCATTCCCTCTTGGCCATTCCCTCTTGGCTATTCCTTCTTGGCCATTCCCACTTGACCATTTGCTCTTAACCATTCCCTCTTGGCCATTCTCTCTTGGCCATTCCCGCTTGACCATTCCCTCTTGGCCATTCCCTCTTGACCATTCCCTCCTAGCCATTCCTTGACCATTCTTTCTTCACCATTCCCTATTGACAATTCCCTCCTGGCCATTCCTTGACCATGATCTTTTGACCATTCCCTCTTAATTATTCCCTCCAGGCTCTTTTTTCTTGACCATCCCCTCTTGGCCATTCTGTGACCATTCCCTCTTGACCACCTTTGACCATTTCCCCATTGGTCAATCCTTGACCAGTCCCAATTGGCCGCTCCTTGACCATTCCCCCATTGGTCACTCCTTGACCACTCCCCCATTGGCTATTCGTTGACCATTCCCCCATTGGCCACTGCTTGACCATATCCCCATTGGCCACTCCTTGACCAGTCCCCATTGGCCACTCCTTGACCATTCCCCCATTGGTCACTCCTTGACCATTCCCCCATTGGCTATTCCTTGACCATTCCCCCATTGGCCACTGCTTGACCATACCCCTATTGGCCACTCCTTGATCATCCCCCTCATTAGCCACTCCCTGACCATACCCCCATTGGCCATGCCTTGACCATTCCCTATTGGCCACTCATTAACCATTCCCCCATTGGCCACTCCTTCATCATTGCCCCCATTGGCCACTCCTTGACCATTCCCCACTTGGCCACTCCTTGACCATTCCCCACTTGGCTACTCCTTGACCATTCCCCCCATTGACCACTCCTTGACCATTCCCCCCATTGACCACTCCTTGACCATTCCCCCCATTGGCCACTCCTTGACTATTCCCCCCATTGGCCACTCCTTAACCATTCCCCCCATTGGCCACTCCTTGACCATTCCCTCCATTGGCCACTCCTTGACCATTCCCTCCATTGGCCACTCCTTGACCACTCCCCCCATTGGCCACTCCTTAACCATTCCCCCCATTGACCACTCCTTGACCATTCCCCCCATTGACCACTCCTTAACCATTCCCCCCATTGGCCACTCCTTGACCATTCCCGCCATTGACCACTCCTTGACCATTCCCCCCATTGACCACTCCTTGACCATTCCCCCCATTGACCACTCCTTGACCATTCCCCATTTGGCTACACCTTGACCATTCCCCCCATTGGCCACTCCTGAACCATTCCCCCCATTGACCACTCCTTGACCATTCCCCCCATTGACCACTCCTTGACCATTCCCCACTTAGCTACACCGTGACCATTCCCCCCATTGGCCACTCCTTGACCATTCCCCCATTGGCCACTCCTTGACCATTCTGCACTTGGCTACACCTTGACCAGTCCCCCCATTGGCCACTCCTTGACCAGTCCCCCCATTGGCCACTCCTTGACCATTCCCCCATTGGCCACTCCTTGACCATTCCCCACTCTTGGCCACTCCTTGACCATCACCCCCATTGGCCACTCCCGTGATCATCCTCCCCATTGGCCACTCCTTGACCATTCCCCCATCGGCCACTCCTTGACCATCCTCCCCATTGGCCACTCCTTGACCATCCCCCCCATTGGCCACTCCTTGACCACCCCCCCCATTGGCCACTCCTTGACCACCCCCCCCCAATGGTCACTCCTTGACCATTCCCCACTATTGGCCACTCCTTGACAAATCCCTGCCGCATTTGCTGCTGTGGACTGGGCTGGGTCACGTGACGAGGTGGGAGTCGCTCGCGCCTGCGCAGAACAATGAGGCGCCCTGGCTTGGGACGAGGCCGGGGGAGGGGGCAGAGAGATGCAGGAGTGCAGCGCGTTGGGCGCGGTGACGTCTCGCGCAAGGCGATGAGCGGGGTGACGCACACCCGCAAGGCAATGGGCGGGGTGACGGATGCGCAGAAGGCGTGGCCGGACTGACGTAAAAGCACAAGGTGGTGGGCGATGTGACGTTCCCGCGTCTAGCGTAGTACGCAGCGTGATGATGTCTTCGGGTGCGCGTCGACGACGGTGATGACGTAAATTGAGCGCGACGGAGAGAAAAATCCCAGAGAGAGAGAATGGTGAGAGAAACATTGAGTGAATCCAGAGAAATATAATTAATATATAAATATACAGAGTGTTTATATATAAATATAGTGTTAATATAGAGAGAGATATAGTATAGAGAGAGTTAATATAGAGAAATATAATTAATATATAAATATACAGAGTGTCTATATATATATATAAATATAGTGTTAATATAGAGAGAGAGATAGTATAGAGAGAGTTAATATAGAGAAATATAATTAATATATAAATATACAGAGTGTTTATATATATATAAATATAGTGTTAATATAGAGAGAGAGATAGAGATAGTATAGAGAGAGTTAATATAGAGAAATATAATTAATATATAAATATACAGAGTGTTTATATATATATAAATATAGTGTTAATATAGAGAGAGAGATAGTATAGAGAGAGTTAATATAGAGAAATATAATTAATATATAAATATACAGAGTGTTTATATATATATAAATATAGTGTTAATATAGAGAGAGAGATAGTATAGAGAGAGTTAATATAGAGAAATATAATTAATATATAAATATACAGAGTGTTTATATATATATAAATATAGTGTTAATATAGAGAGAGAGATAGTATAGAGAGAGTTAATATAGAGAAATATAATTAATATATAAATATACAGAGTGTTTATATATATATAAATATAGTGTTAATATAGAGAGAGAGATAGTATAGAGAGAGTTAATATAGAGAAATATAATTAATATATAAATATACAGAGTGTTTATATATATATAAATATAGTGTTAATATAGAGAGAGAGATAGAGATAGTATAGAGAGAGTTAATATAGAGAAATATAATTAATATATAAATATACAGAGTGTTTATATATATATATAAATATAGTGTTAATATAGAGAGAGATAGTATAGAGAGAGTGAATATAGAGAAATATAATTAATATATAAATATACAGAGTGTCTATATATAAATATAAATATAGTGTTAATATAGAGAGAGATAGTATAGAGAGAGTTAATATAGAGAAATATAATTAATATATAAATATACAGAGTGTTTATATATATATATAAATATAGTGTTAATATAGAGAGAGATAGTATAGAGAGAGTTAATATAGAGAAATATAATTAATATATAAATATACAGAGTGTCTATATATATATATAGTGTTAATATAGAGAGAGAGATAGTATAGAGAGAGTTAATATAGAGAAATATAATTAATATATAAATATACAGAGTGTTTATATATATATATAAATATAGTGTTAATATAGAGAGAGAGAGAGAGATAGTATAGAGAGAGTGAACATAGAGAAATATAATTAATATATAAATATACAGAGTGTTTATATATATATAAATATAGTGTTAATATAGAGAGAGAGATAGTATAGAGAGAGTTAATATAGAGAAATATAATTAATATATAAATATACAGAGTGTTTATATATATATATAAATATAGTGTTAATATAGAGAGAGAGAGAGAGATAGTATAGAGAGAGTGAATATAGAGAAATATAATTAATATATAAATATACAGAGTGTTTATATATATATAAATATAGTGTTAATATAGAGAGAGAGATAGTATAGAGAGAGTTAATATAGAGAAATATAATTAATATATAAATATACAGAGTGTTTATATATATATATATAGTGTTAATATAGAGAGAGAGATAGTATAGAGAGAGTTAATATAGAGAAATATAATTAATATATAAATATACAGAGTGTCTATATATATAAATATAGTGTTAATATAGAGAGAGAGATAGTATAGAGAGAGTTAATATAGAGAAATATAATGAATATATAAATATACAGAGTGTTTATATATATATAAATATAGTGTTAATATAGAGAGAGAGATAGTATAGAGAGAGTTAATATAGAGAAATATAATTAATATATAAATATACAGAGTGTTTATATATATATATAAATATAGTGTTAATATAGAGAGAGAGATAGTATAGAGAGAGTTAATATAGAGAAATATAATTAATATATAAATATACAGAGTGTTTATATATATAAATATAGTGTTAATATAGAGAGAGATAGTATAGAGAGAGTTAATATAGAGAAATATAATTAATATATAAATATACAGAGTGTTTATATATATATAAATATAGTGTTAATATAGAGAGAGAGATAGTATAGAGAGAGTTAATATAGAGAAATATAATTAATATATAAATATACAGAGTGTTTATATATATAAATATAGTGTTAATATAGAGAGAGATAGTATAGAGAGAGTTAATATAGAGAAATATAATTAATATATAAATATACAGAGTGTTTATATATATATAAATATAGTGTTAATATAGAGAGAGAGATAGTATAGAGAGAGTTAATATAGAGAAATATAATTAATATATAAATATACAGAGTGTTTATATATATATAAATATAGTGTTAATATAGATAGAGATAGTATAGAGAGAGTGAATATAGAGAAATATAATTAATATATAAATATACAGAGTGTTTATATATATATAAATATAGTGTTAATATAGATAGAGATAGTATAGAGAGAGTTAATATAGAGAAATATAATTAATATATAAATATACAGAGTGTCTATATATATATAAATATAGTGTTAATATAGAGAGAGATAGTATAGAGAGAGTTAATATAGAGAAATATAATTAATATATAAATATACAGAGTGTTTATATATATATAAATATAGTGTTAATATAGAGAGAGAGATAGTATAGAGAGAGTTAATATAGAGAAATATAATTAATATATAAATATACAGAGTGTTTATATATATATAAATATAGTGTTAATATAGAGAGAGATATAGAGATAGTACAGAGAGAGTTAATATAGAGAAATATAATTAATATATAAATATACAGAGTGTCTATATATATATAAATATAGTGTTAATATAGAGAGAGAGATAGAGATAGTATAGAGAGAGTTAATATAGAGAAATATAATTAATATATAAATTTACAGAGTGTTTATATATATATATATAGTGTTAATATAGAGAGAGAGATAGTATAGAGAGAGTGAATATAGAGAAATATAATTAATATATAAATATACAGAGTGTTTATATATATATATAAATATAGTGTTAATATAGAGAGAGAGATAGTATAGAGAGAGTGAATATAGAGAAATATAATTAATATATAAATATACAGAGTGTTTATATATATATATAAATGTAGTGTTAATATAGAGAGAGAGATAGTATAGAGAGAGTGAATATAGAGAAATATAATTAATATATAAATATACAGAGTGTCTATATATATATAAATATAGTGTTAATATAGAGAGAGAGATAGTATAGAGAGAGTTAATATAGAGAAATATAATTAATATATAAATATACAGAGTGTCTATATATATATATAAATATAGTGTTAATATAGAGAGAGATAGTATAGAGAGAGTTAATATAGAGAAATATAATTAATATATAAATATACAGAGTGTTTATATATATATATAAATGTAGTGTTAATATAGAGAGAGAGATAGTATAGAGAGAGTGAATATAGAGAAATATAATTAATATATAAATATACAGAGTGTTTATATATATATATAAATGTAGTGTTAATATAGAGAGAGAGATAGTATAGAGAGAGTGAATATAGAGAAATATAATTAATATATAAATATACAGAGTGTCTATATATATATAAATATAGTGTTAATATAGAGAGAGATATAGAGATAGTATAGAGAGAGTTAATATAGAGAAATATAATTAATATATAAATATACAGAGTGTTTATATATATATATAAATGTAGTGTTAATATAGAGAGAGAGATAGTATAGAGAGAGTGAATATAGAGAAATATAATTAATATATAAATATACAGAGTGTCTATATATATATAAATATAGTGTTAATATAGAGAGAGATATAGAGATAGTATAGAGAGAGTTAATATAGAGAAATATAATTAATATATAAATATACAGAGTGTTTATATATATATATAAATGTAGTGTTAATATAGAGAGAGAGATAGTATAGAGAGAGTGAATATAGAGAAATATAATTAATATATAAATATACAGAGTGTCTATATATATATAAATATAGTGTTAATATAGAGAGAGATATAGAGATAGTATAGAGAGAGTTAATATAGAGAAATATAATTAATATATAAATATACAGAGTGTCTATATATATATAAATATAGTGTTAATATAGAGAGAGAGATAGAGATAGTATAGAGAGAGTTAATATAGAGAAATATAATTAATATATAAATTTACAGAGTGTTTATATATATATATAAATATAGTGTTAATATAGAGAGAGAGAGAGATAGTATAGAGAGAGTGAATATAGAGAAATATAATTAATATATAAATATACAGAGTGTCTATATATATATAAATATAGTGTTAATATAGAGAGAGAGATAGAGATAGTATAGAGAGAGTTAATATAGAGAAATATAATTAATATATAAACATACAGAGTGTCTATATATATATATATATATATAAATAGTGTTAATATAGAGAGAGAGATAGAGATAGTATAGAGAGAGTTAATATAGAGAAATATAATTAATATATAAATATACAGAGTGTCTATATATATATATAAATAGTGTTAATATAGAGAGAGAGATAGTATAGAGAGAGTTAATATAGAGAAATATAATTAATATATAAATATACAGAGTGTCTATATATATATATAAATATAGTGTTAATATAGAGAGATAGTATAGAGAGAGTGAATATAGAGAAATATAATTAATATATAAATATACAGAGTGTTTATATATATATAAATATAGTGTTAATATAGAGAGAGAGAGATAGTATAGAGAGAGTTAATATAGAGAAATATAATTAATATATAAATATACAGAGTGTTTATATATATATAAATATAGTGTTAATATAGAGAGAGAGAGAGATAGTATAGAGAGAGTTAATATAGAGAAATATAATTAATATATACATATACAGAGTGTTTATATATATATATAAATATAGTGTTAATATAGAGATAGTATAGAGAGAGTTAATATAGAGAAATATAATTAATATATAAATATACAGAGTGTTTATATATATATAAATATAGTGTTAATATAGAGAGAGATATAGAGATAGTATAGAGAGAGTGAATATAGAGAAATATAATTAATATATAAATATACAGAGTGTTTATATATATATATAAATATAGTGTTAATATAGAGAGAGAGATAGTATAGAGAGAGATATAGAGATAGTATAGAGAGAGTTAATATAGAGAAATATAATTAATATATAAATATACAGAGTGTTTATATATATATATAAATATAGTGTTAATATAGAGAGAGAGATAGTATAGAGAGAGATATAGAGATAGTATAGAGAGAGTTAATATAGAGAAATATAATTAATATATAAATATACAGAGTGTCTATATATATATAAATATAGTGTTAATATAGAGAGAGATATAGAGATAGTATAGAGAGAGTGAATATAGAGAAATATAATTAATATATAAATATACAGAGTGTTTATATATATATATAAATATAGTGTTAATATAGAGAGAGATATAGAGATAGTATAGAGAGAGTTAATACAGAGAAATATAATTAATATATAAATATACAGAGTGTTTATATATATATATAAATAGTGTTAATATAGAGAGAGAGAGATAGTATAGAGAGAGTTAATATAGAGAAATATAATTAATATATAAATATACAGAGTGTCTATATATATATATAAATATAGTGTTAATATAGAGAGAGAGATAGAGATAGTATAGAGAGAGTGAATATAGAGAAATATAATTAATATATAAATATACAGAGTGTCTATATATATATAAATATAGTGTTAATATAGAGAGAGAGATAGAGATAGTATAGAGAGAGTTAATATCGAGAAATATAATTAATATATAAACATACAGTGTTTATATATATAAATATAGTGTTAATATAGAGGGAGAGATAGTATAGAGAGAGTTAATATAGAGAAATATAATTAATATATAAATATACAGTGTTTATATATATATATAAATATAGTGTTAATATAGAGAGATAGAGACAGTATAGAGAGAGTGAATATAGAGAAATATAATTAATATATAAATATACAGAGTGTTTATATATATATATAAATATAGTGTTAATATAGAGAGAGAGATAGTATAGAGAGAGTTAATATAGAGAAATATAATTAATATATAAACATACAGTGTTTATATATATAAATATAGTGTTAATATAGAGAGAGAGATAGTATAGAGAGAGTTAATATAGAGAAATATAATTAATATATAAATATACAGTGTTTATATATATATATAAATATAGTGTTAATATAGAGAGATAGAGACAGTATAGAGAGAGTGAATATAGAGAAATATAATTAATATATAAATATACAGAGTCTTTATATATATATGTATATAGTGTCAATATAGAGAGAGAGAGATAGAGATAGTATAGAGAGAGTTAATATAGAGAAATATAATTAATATATAAATATACAGAGTGTTTATATATATATAAATATAGTGTCAATATAGAGAGCGATATAGAGATAGTATAGAGAGAGTTAATATAGAGAAATATAATTAATATATAAATATACAGTGTGTTTATATATATATATAAATATAGTGTTAATATAGAGAGAGAGAGATAGTATAGAGAGAGTTAATATAGAGAAATATAATTAATATATAAATATACAGTGTTTATATATATATATAAATATAGTGTTAATATAGAGAGATAGAGACAGTATAGAGAGAGTGAATATAGAGAAATATAATTAATATATAAATATACAGAGTGTTTATATATATATGTATATAGTGTCAATATAGAGAGAGAGAGATAGAGATAGTATAGAGAGAGATATAGAGATAGTATAGAGAGAGTTAATATAGAGAAATATAATTAATATATAAATATACAGAGTGTTTATATATATATAAATATAGAGAGCGATATAGAGATAGTATAGAGAGAGTTAATATAGAGAAATATAATTAATATATAAATATACAGAGTGTTTATATATATATAAATATAGTGTTAATATAGAGAGAGAGATAGTATAGAGAGAGTTAATATAGAGAAATATAATTAATATATAAATATACAGAGTGTTTATTTATATATATATAAATATAGTGTTAATATAGAGAGAGAGATAGTATAGAGAAATATAATTAATATATAAATATACAGAGTGTCTATATATATATATATAAATATAGTGTTAATATAGAGAGCGATATAGCGATAGTATAGAGAGAGTGAATATAGAGAAATATAATTAATATATAAATATACAGAGTGTCTATATATATATATATATAAATATAGTGTTAATATAGAGAGAGAGATAGTATAGAGAGAGTGAATATAGAGAAATATAATTAATATATAAATATACAGAGTGTTTATATATATATATGTATATAGTGTCAATATAGAGAGAGAGATAGAGATAGGATAGAGAGAGTTAATATAGAGAAATATAATTAATATATAAATATACAGAGTGTTTATATATATATAAATATAGTGTTAATATCGAGAGAGAGATAGAGATAGTATAGAGAGAGTTAATATAGAGAAATATAATTAATATATAAATATACAGAGTGTTTATTTATATATATATAAATATAGTGTTAATATAGAGAGAGAGATAGTATAGAGAGAGTTAATATAGAGAAATATAATTAATATATAAATATACAGAGTGTTTATTTATATATATATAAATATAGTGTTAATATAGAGAGAGAGAGAGATAGTATAGAGAGAGTGAATATAGAGAAATATAATTAATGTATAAATATACAGAGTGTTTATATATATATAAATATAGTGTTAATATAGAGAGCGATATAGAGATAGTATAGAGAGAGTGAATATAGAGAAATATAATTAATATTTAAATATACAGAGTGTCTATATATATATATAAATATAGTGTTAATATAGAGAGAGAGATAGAGATAGTATAGAGAGAGTGAATATAGAGAAATATAATTAATGTATAAATATACAGAGTGTTTATATATATATAAATATAGTGTTAATATAGAGAGAGAGATAGTATAGAGAGAGTTAATATAGAGAAATATAATTAATATATAAATATACAGAGTGTTTATATATATATAAATATAGTGTTAATATAGAGAGAGAGATAGTATAGAGAGAGTTAATATAGAGAAATATAATTAATATATAAATATACAGAGTGTGTATATATATATATATAAATATAGTGTTAATATAGAGAGAGCTATAGAGATAGTATAGAGAGAGTTAATATAGAGAAATATAATTAATATATAGATATACAGTGTTTATATATATATAAATATAGTGTTAATATAGAGAGAGAGAGATAGTATAGAGAGAGTTAATATAGAGAAATATAATTAATATATAAATATACAGAGTGATTATATATATATATAAATATAGTGTAAATATAGAGAGAGATATAGAGATAGTATAGAGAGAGTTAATATAGAGAAATATAATTAATATATAAATATACAGAGTGTTTATATATATATATATATAAATATAGTGTTAATATAGAGAGAGATATAGAGATAGTATAGAGAGAGTTAATATAGAGAAATATAATTAATATATAGATATACAGAGTGTTTATATATATAAATATAGTGTTAATATAGGGAGAGATATAGAGATAGTATAGAGAGAGTTAATATAGAGAAATATAATTAATATATAAATATACAGAGTGTTTATATATATATATATAAATATAGTGTTAATATAGAGAGAGAGAGATAGTATAGAGAGAGTTAATATAGAGAAATATAATTAATATATAAATATACAGAGTGTTTATATATATAAATATAGTGTTAATATAGAGAGAGAGAGAGAGATAGTATAGAGAGAGTTAATATAGAGAAATATAATTAATATATAAATATACAGAGTGTTTATATATATAAATATAGTGTTAATATAGGGAGAGATATAGTATAGAGAGAGTATAGTATAGATAGATATAGAGATAGTACAGAGGGTGTTAATATCGAGAAATATAATTAATATATAAATATATAGAGTGTTTATATATGTATATAAATATAGTGTTAATATAGAGAGAGATATAGAGATAGTATAGAGAGAGTTAATATAGAGAAATATAATTAATATATAAATATACAGAGTGTTTATATATATATATAAATATAGTGTTAATATATAGAGAGAGAGATAGTATAGAGTTAATATAGAGAAATATAATTAATATATAAATATACAGTGATTTTATATATATATAAATATAGTGTTAATATAGAGAGATATAGAGATAGTATAGAGAGAGTTAATATAGAGAAATATAATTAATATACAAATATACAGAGTGTTGATATATATATATATAAATATAGTGTTAATATAGAGAGAGAGTTAATATAGAGAAATATAATTAATATATAAATATACAGAGTGTTTATATATATATAAATATAGTGTTAATATAGAGAGAGAGAGAGATAGTATAGAGAGAGTTAATATAGAGAAATATAATTAATATATACATATACAGAGTGTTTATATATATATATAAATATAGTGTTAATATAGAGATAGTATAGAGAGAGTTAATATAGAGAAATATAATTAATATATAAATATACAGAGTGTTTATATATATATAAATATAGTGTTAATATAGAGAGAGATATAGAGATAGTATAGAGAGAGTGAATATAGAGAAATATAATTAATATATAAATATACAGAGTGTTTATATATATATATAAATATAGTGTTAATATAGAGAGAGAGATAGTATAGAGAGAGATATAGAGATAGTATAGAGAGAGTTAATATAGAGAAATATAATTAATATATAAATATACAGAGTGTTTATATATATATATAAATATAGTGTTAATATAGAGAGAGATAGTATAGAGAGAGATATAGAGATAGTATAGAGAGAGTTAATATAGAGAAATATAATTAATATATAAATATACAGAGTGTCTATATATATATAAATATAGTGTTAATATAGAGAGAGATATAGAGATAGTATAGAGAGAGTGAATATAGAGAAATATAATTAATATATAAATATACAGAGTGTTTATATATATATATAAATATAGTGTTAATATAGAGAGAGATATAGAGATAGTATAGAGAGAGTTAATACAGAGAAATATAATTAATATATAAATATACAGAGTGTTTATATATATATATAAATAGTGTTAATATAGAGAGAGAGAGATAGTATAGAGAGAGTTAATATAGAGAAATATAATTAATATATAAATATACAGAGTGTCTATATATATATATAAATATAGTGTTAATATAGAGAGAGAGATAGAGATAGTATAGAGAGAGTGAATATAGAGAAATATAATTAATATATAAATATACAGAGTGTCTATATATATATAAATATAGTGTTAATATAGAGAGAGAGATAGAGATAGTATAGAGAGAGTTAATATCGAGAAATATAATTAATATATAAACATACAGTGTTTATATATATAAATATAGTGTTAATATAGAGAGAGAGATAGTATAGAGAGAGTTAATATAGAGAAATATAATTAATATATAAATATACAGTGTTTATATATATATATAAATATAGTGTTAATATAGAGAGATAGAGACAGTATAGAGAGAGTGAATATAGAGAAATATAATTAATATATAAATATACAGAGTGTTTATATATATATATAAATATAGTGTTAATATAGAGAGAGAGATAGTATAGAGAGAGTTAATATAGAGAAATATAATTAATATATAAACATACAGTGTTTATATATATAAATATAGTGTTAATATAGAGAGAGAGATAGTATAGAGAGAGTTAATATAGAGAAATATAATTAATATATAAATATACAGAGTGTCTATATATATATAAATATAGTGTTAATATAGAGAGAGAGATAGTATAGAGAGAGTTAATATAGAGAAATATAATTAATATATAAATATACAGAGTGTCTATATATATATATAAATATAGTGTTAATATAGAGAGAGAGATAGTATAGAGAGAGTTAATATAGAGAAATATAATTAATATATAAATATACAGAGTGTTTATATATATATAAATATAGTGTTAATATAGAGAGAGAGATAGAGATAGTATAGAGAGAGTTAATATAGAGAAATATAATTAATATATAAATATACAGAGTGTTTATATATATATAAATATAGTGTTAATATAGAGAGAGAGATAGTATAGAGAGAGTTAATATAGAGAAATATAATTAATATATAAATATACAGAGTGTTTATATATATATAAATATAGTGTTAATATAGAGAGAGAGATAGTATAGAGAGAGTTAATATAGAGAAATATAATTAATATATAAATATACAGAGTGTTTATATATATATAAATATAGTGTTAATATAGAGAGAGAGATAGTATAGAGAGAGTTAATATAGAGAAATATAATTAATATATAAATATACAGAGTGTTTATATATATATAAATATAGTGTTAATATAGAGAGAGAGATAGTATAGAGAGAGTTAATATAGAGAAATATAATTAATATATAAATATACAGAGTGTTTATATATATATAAATATAGTGTTAATATAGAGAGAGAGATAGAGATAGTATAGAGAGAGTTAATATAGAGAAATATAATTAATATATAAATATACAGAGTGTTTATATATATATATAAATATAGTGTTAATATAGAGAGAGATAGTATAGAGAGAGTGAATATAGAGAAATATAATTAATATATAAATATACAGAGTGTCTATATATAAATATAAATATAGTGTTAATATAGAGAGAGATAGTATAGAGAGAGTTAATATAGAGAAATATAATTAATATATAAATATACAGAGTGTTTATATATATATATAAATATAGTGTTAATATAGAGAGAGATAGTATAGAGAGAGTTAATATAGAGAAATATAATTAATATATAAATATACAGAGTGTCTATATATATATATAGTGTTAATATAGAGAGAGAGATAGTATAGAGAGAGTTAATATAGAGAAATATAATTAATATATAAATATACAGAGTGTTTATATATATATATAAATATAGTGTTAATATAGAGAGAGAGAGAGAGATAGTATAGAGAGAGTGAACATAGAGAAATATAATTAATATATAAATATACAGAGTGTTTATATATATATAAATATAGTGTTAATATAGAGAGAGAGATAGTATAGAGAGAGTTAATATAGAGAAATATAATTAATATATAAATATACAGAGTGTTTATATATATATATAAATATAGTGTTAATATAGAGAGAGAGAGAGAGATAGTATAGAGAGAGTGAATATAGAGAAATATAATTAATATATAAATATACAGAGTGTTTATATATATATAAATATAGTGTTAATATAGAGAGAGAGATAGTATAGAGAGAGTTAATATAGAGAAATATAATTAATATATAAATATACAGAGTGTTTATATATATATATATAGTGTTAATATAGAGAGAGAGATAGTATAGAGAGAGTTAATATAGAGAAATATAATTAATATATAAATATACAGAGTGTCTATATATATAAATATAGTGTTAATATAGAGAGAGAGATAGTATAGAGAGAGTTAATATAGAGAAATATAATGAATATATAAATATACAGAGTGTTTATATATATATAAATATAGTGTTAATATAGAGAGAGAGATAGTATAGAGAGAGTTAATATAGAGAAATATAATTAATATATAAATATACAGAGTGTTTATATATATATATAAATATAGTGTTAATATAGAGAGAGAGATAGTATAGAGAGAGTTAATATAGAGAAATATAATTAATATATAAATATACAGAGTGTTTATATATATAAATATAGTGTTAATATAGAGAGAGATAGTATAGAGAGAGTTAATATAGAGAAATATAATTAATATATAAATATACAGAGTGTTTATATATATATAAATATAGTGTTAATATAGAGAGAGAGATAGTATAGAGAGAGTTAATATAGAGAAATATAATTAATATATAAATATACAGAGTGTTTATATATATAAATATAGTGTTAATATAGAGAGAGATAGTATAGAGAGAGTTAATATAGAGAAATATAATTAATATATAAATATACAGAGTGTTTATATATATATAAATATAGTGTTAATATAGAGAGAGAGATAGTATAGAGAGAGTTAATATAGAGAAATATAATTAATATATAAATATACAGAGTGTTTATATATATATAAATATAGTGTTAATATAGATAGAGATAGTATAGAGAGAGTGAATATAGAGAAATATAATTAATATATAAATATACAGAGTGTTTATATATATATAAATATAGTGTTAATATAGATAGAGATAGTATAGAGAGAGTTAATATAGAGAAATATAATTAATATATAAATATACAGAGTGTCTATATATATATAAATATAGTGTTAATATAGAGAGAGATAGTATAGAGAGAGTTAATATAGAGAAATATAATTAATATATAAATATACAGAGTGTTTATATATATATAAATATAGTGTTAATATAGAGAGAGAGATAGTATAGAGAGAGTTAATATAGAGAAATATAATTAATATATAAATATACAGAGTGTTTATATATATATAAATATAGTGTTAATATAGAGAGAGATATAGAGATAGTACAGAGAGAGTTAATATAGAGAAATATAATTAATATATAAATATACAGAGTGTCTATATATATATAAATATAGTGTTAATATAGAGAGAGAGATAGAGATAGTATAGAGAGAGTTAATATAGAGAAATATAATTAATATATAAATTTACAGAGTGTTTATATATATATATATAGTGTTAATATAGAGAGAGAGATAGTATAGAGAGAGTGAATATAGAGAAATATAATTAATATATAAATATACAGAGTGTTTATATATATATATAAATATAGTGTTAATATAGAGAGAGAGATAGTATAGAGAGAGTGAATATAGAGAAATATAATTAATATATAAATATACAGAGTGTTTATATATATATATAAATGTAGTGTTAATATAGAGAGAGAGATAGTATAGAGAGAGTGAATATAGAGAAATATAATTAATATATAAATATACAGAGTGTCTATATATATATAAATATAGTGTTAATATAGAGAGAGAGATAGTATAGAGAGAGTTAATATAGAGAAATATAATTAATATATAAATATACAGAGTGTCTATATATATATATAAATATAGTGTTAATATAGAGAGAGATAGTATAGAGAGAGTTAATATAGAGAAATATAATTAATATATAAATATACAGAGTGTTTATATATATATATAAATGTAGTGTTAATATAGAGAGAGAGATAGTATAGAGAGAGTGAATATAGAGAAATATAATTAATATATAAATATACAGAGTGTTTATATATATATATAAATGTAGTGTTAATATAGAGAGAGAGATAGTATAGAGAGAGTGAATATAGAGAAATATAATTAATATATAAATATACAGAGTGTCTATATATATATAAATATAGTGTTAATATAGAGAGAGATATAGAGATAGTATAGAGAGAGTTAATATAGAGAAATATAATTAATATATAAATATACAGAGTGTTTATATATATATATAAATGTAGTGTTAATATAGAGAGAGAGATAGTATAGAGAGAGTGAATATAGAGAAATATAATTAATATATAAATATACAGAGTGTCTATATATATATAAATATAGTGTTAATATAGAGAGAGATATAGAGATAGTATAGAGAGAGTTAATATAGAGAAATATAATTAATATATAAATATACAGAGTGTTTATATATATATATAAATGTAGTGTTAATATAGAGAGAGAGATAGTATAGAGAGAGTGAATATAGAGAAATATAATTAATATATAAATATACAGAGTGTCTATATATATATAAATATAGTGTTAATATAGAGAGAGATATAGAGATAGTATAGAGAGAGTTAATATAGAGAAATATAATTAATATATAAATATACAGAGTGTCTATATATATATAAATATAGTGTTAATATAGAGAGAGAGATAGAGATAGTATAGAGAGAGTTAATATAGAGAAATATAATTAATATATAAATTTACAGAGTGTTTATATATATATATAAATATAGTGTTAATATAGAGAGAGAGAGAGATAGTATAGAGAGAGTGAATATAGAGAAATATAATTAATATATAAATATACAGAGTGTCTATATATATATAAATATAGTGTTAATATAGAGAGAGAGATAGAGATAGTATAGAGAGAGTTAATATAGAGAAATATAATTAATATATAAACATACAGAGTGTCTATATATATATATATATATATAAATAGTGTTAATATAGAGAGAGAGATAGAGATAGTATAGAGAGAGTTAATATAGAGAAATATAATTAATATATAAATATACAGAGTGTCTATATATAGATATAAATAGTGTTAATATAGAGAGAGAGATAGTATAGAGAGAGTTAATATAGAGAAATATAATTAATATATAAATATACAGAGTGTCTATATATATATATAAATATAGTGTTAATATAGAGAGATAGTATAGAGAGAGTGAATATAGAGAAATATAATTAATATATAAATATACAGAGTGTTTATATATATATAAATATAGTGTTAATATAGAGAGAGAGAGATAGTATAGAGAGAGTTAATATAGAGAAATATAATTAATATATAAATATACAGAGTGTTTATATATATATAAATATAGTGTTAATATAGAGAGAGAGAGAGATAGTATAGAGAGAGTTAATATAGAGAAATATAATTAATATATACATATACAGAGTGTTTATATATATATATAAATATAGTGTTAATATAGAGATAGTATAGAGAGAGTTAATATAGAGAAATATAATTAATATATAAATATACAGAGTGTTTATATATATATAAATATAGTGTTAATATAGAGAGAGATATAGAGATAGTATAGAGAGAGTGAATATAGAGAAATATAATTAATATATAAATATACAGAGTGTTTATATATATATATAAATATAGTGTTAATATAGAGAGAGAGATAGTATAGAGAGAGATATAGAGATAGTATAGAGAGAGTTAATATAGAGAAATATAATTAATATATAAATATACAGAGTGTTTATATATATATATAAATATAGTGTTAATATAGAGAGAGAGATAGTATAGAGAGAGATATAGAGATAGTATAGAGAGAGTTAATATAGAGAAATATAATTAATATATAAATATACAGAGTGTCTATATATATATAAATATAGTGTTAATATAGAGAGAGATATAGAGATAGTATAGAGAGAGTGAATATAGAGAAATATAATTAATATATAAATATACAGAGTGTTTATATATATATATAAATAGTGTTAATATAGAGAGAGAGAGATAGTATAGAGAGAGTTAATATAGAGAAATATAATTAATATATAAATATACAGAGTGTCTATATATATATATAAATATAGTGTTAATATAGAGAGAGAGATAGAGATAGTATAGAGAGAGTGAATATAGAGAAATATAATTAATATATAAATATACAGAGTGTCTATATATATATAAATATAGTGTTAATATAGAGAGAGAGATAGAGATAGTATAGAGAGAGTTAATATCGAGAAATATAATTAATATATAAACATACAGTGTTTATATATATAAATATAGTGTTAATATAGAGGGAGAGATAGTATAGAGAGAGTTAATATAGAGAAATATAATTAATATATAAATATACAGTGTTTATATATATATATAAATATAGTGTTAATATAGAGAGATAGAGACAGTATAGAGAGAGTGAATATAGAGAAATATAATTAATATATAAATATACAGAGTGTTTATATATATATATAAATATAGTGTTAATATAGAGAGAGAGATAGTATAGAGAGAGTTAATATAGAGAAATATAATTAATATATAAACATACAGTGTTTATATATATAAATATAGTGTTAATATAGAGAGAGAGATAGTATAGAGAGAGTTAATATAGAGAAATATAATTAATATATAAATATACAGTGTTTATATATATATATAAATATAGTGTTAATATAGAGAGATAGAGACAGTATAGAGAGAGTGAATATAGAGAAATATAATTAATATATAAATATACAGAGTCTTTATATATATATGTATATAGTGTCAATATAGAGAGAGAGAGATAGAGATAGTATAGAGAGAGTTAATATAGAGAAATATAATTAATATATAAATATACAGAGTGTTTATATATATATAAATATAGTGTCAATATAGAGAGCGATATAGAGATAGTATAGAGAGAGTTAATATAGAGAAATATAATTAATATATAAATATACAGTGTGTTTATATATATATATAAATATAGTGTTAATATAGAGAGAGAGAGATAGTATAGAGAGAGTTAATATAGAGAAATATAATTAATATATAAATATACAGTGTTTATATATATATATAAATATAGTGTTAATATAGAGAGATAGAGACAGTATAGAGAGAGTGAATATAGAGAAATATAATTAATATATAAATATACAGAGTGTTTATATATATATGTATATAGTGTCAATATAGAGAGAGAGAGATAGAGATAGTATAGAGAGAGATATAGAGATAGTATAGAGAGAGTTAATATAGAGAAATATAATTAATATATAAATATACAGAGTGTTTATATATATATAAATATAGAGAGCGATATAGAGATAGTATAGAGAGAGTTAATATAGAGAAATATAATTAATATATAAATATACAGAGTGTTTATATATATATAAATATAGTGTTAATATAGAGAGAGAGATAGTATAGAGAGAGTTAATATAGAGAAATATAATTAATATATAAATATACAGAGTGTTTATTTATATATATATAAATATAGTGTTAATATAGAGAGAGAGATAGTATAGAGAAATATAATTAATATATAAATATACAGAGTGTCTATATATATATATATAAATATAGTGTTAATATAGAGAGCGATATAGCGATAGTATAGAGAGAGTGAATATAGAGAAATATAATTAATATATAAATATACAGAGTGTCTATATATATATATATATAAATATAGTGTTAATATAGAGAGAGAGATAGTATAGAGAGAGTGAATATAGAGAAATATAATTAATATATAAATATACAGAGTGTTTATATATATATATGTATATAGTGTCAATATAGAGAGAGAGATAGAGATAGGATAGAGAGAGTTAATATAGAGAAATATAATTAATATATAAATATACAGAGTGTTTATATATATATAAATATAGTGTTAATATCGAGAGAGAGATAGAGATAGTATAGAGAGAGTTAATATAGAGAAATATAATTAATATATAAATATACAGAGTGTTTATTTATATATATATAAATATAGTGTTAATATAGAGAGAGAGATAGTATAGAGAGAGTTAATATAGAGAAATATAATTAATATATAAATATACAGAGTGTTTATTTATATATATATAAATATAGTGTTAATATAGAGAGAGAGAGAGATAGTATAGAGAGAGTGAATATAGAGAAATATAATTAATGTATAAATATACAGAGTGTTTATATATATATAAATATAGTGTTAATATAGAGAGCGATATAGAGATAGTATAGAGAGAGTGAATATAGAGAAATATAATTAATATTTAAATATACAGAGTGTCTATATATATATATAAATATAGTGTTAATATAGAGAGAGAGATAGAGATAGTATAGAGAGAGTGAATATAGAGAAATATAATTAATGTATAAATATACAGAGTGTTTATATATATATAAATATAGTGTTAATATAGAGAGAGAGATAGTATAGAGAGAGTTAATATAGAGAAATATAATTAATATATAAATATACAGAGTGTTTATATATATATAAATATAGTGTTAATATAGAGAGAGAGATAGTATAGAGAGAGTTAATATAGAGAAATATAATTAATATATAAATATACAGAGTGTGTATATATATATATAAAATATAGTGTTAATATAGAGAGAGCTATAGAGATAGTATAGAGAGAGTTAATATAGAGAAATATAATTAATATATAGATATACAGTGTTTATATATATATAAATATAGTGTTAATATAGAGAGAGAGAGATAGTATAGAGAGAGTTAATATAGAGAAATATAATTAATATATAAATATACAGAGTGATTATATATATATATAAATATAGTGTAAATATAGAGAGAGATATAGAGATAGTATAGAGAGAGTTAATATAGAGAAATATAATTAATATATAAATATACAGAGTGTTTATATATATATATATATAAATATAGTGTTAATATAGAGAGAGATATAGAGATAGTATAGAGAGAGTTAATATAGAGAAATATAATTAATATATAGATATACAGAGTGTTTATATATATAAATATAGTGTTAATATAGGGAGAGATATAGAGATAGTATAGAGAGAGTTAATATAGAGAAATATAATTAATATATAAATATACAGAGTGTTATATATATATATATAAATATAGTGTTAATATAGAGAGAGAGAGATAGTATAGAGAGAGTTAATATAGAGAAATATAATTAATATATAAATATACAGAGTGTTTATATATATAAATATAGTGTTAATATAGAGAGAGAGAGAGAGATAGTATAGAGAGAGTTAATATAGAGAAATATAATTAATATATAAATATACAGAGTGTTTATATATATAAATATAGTGTTAATATAGGGAGAGATATAGTATAGAGAGAGTATAGTATAGATAGATATAGAGATAGTACAGAGGGTGTAATATCGAGAAATATAATTAATATATAAATATATAGAGTGTTTATATATGTATATAAATATAGTGTTAATATAGAGAGAGATATAGAGATAGTATAGAGAGAGTTAATATAGAGAAATATAATTAATATATAAATATACAGAGTGTTTATATATATATATATAAATATAGTGTTAATATATAGAGAGAGAGATAGTATAGAGTTAATATAGAGAAATATAATTAATATATAAATATACAGTGATTTTATATATATATAAATATAGTGTTAATATAGAGAGATATAGAGATAGTATAGAGAGAGTTAATATAGAGAAATATAATTAATATACAAATATACAGAGTGTTGATATATATATATATAAATATAGTGTTAATATAGAGAGAGAGTTAATATAGAGAAATATAATTAATATATAAATATACAGAGTGTTTATATATATATAAATATAGTGTTAATATAGAGAGAGAGAGAGATAGTATAGAGAGAGTTAATATAGAGAAATATAATTAATATATACATATACAGAGTGTTTATATATATATATAAATATAGTGTTAATATAGAGATAGTATAGAGAGAGTTAATATAGAGAAATATAATTAATATATAAATATACAGAGTGTTTATATATATATAAATATAGTGTTAATATGAGAGAGATATAGAGATAGTATAGAGAGAGTGAATATAGAGAAATATAATTAATATATAAATATACAGAGTGTTTATATATATATAAATATAGTGTTAATATAGAGAGAGAGATTAGTATAGAGAAAAAGAGATATAGAGATAGTATAGAGAGAGTTAATATAGAGAAATATAATTAATATATAAATATACAGAGTGTTTATATATATATATAAATATAGTGTTAATATAGAGAGAGATAGTATAGAGAGAGATATAGAGATAGTATAGAGAGAGTTAATATAGAGAAATATAATTAATATATAAATATACAGAGTGTCTATATATATATAAATATAGTGTTAATATAGAGAGAGATATAGAGATAGTATAGAGAGAGTGAATATAGAGAAATATAATTAATATAT
>NW_027591852.1:0-71767 GCF_964213995.1 Mustelus asterias | reverse complement strand
GCGAAGATGACAGTGTGCGGGGAAAGGGGAGATTATTTGCGTTCGAGATGGTACAAGAAAGAGGAATTCAGCAGTGATGGAAGCACATTTGCGAAGCTTGATGAACATGGATTGAATCTGCTCCATCCCCCTCAGCGTCACTCCGACATCTCTGATTCCCATTCGGAGAGTGATACTCAGCATCTGGAGGGCGTTTCTTCCCAAGGGCGGCCCTCCATATTCCCATCACACCCGAAGCTTGCGCCGCTATCCCCCAGCACATGTGGAAGATGCTGCTTACAGCCGTGTGACAAGGTGCCTCTCGGCAGTCAGAATCCCCGACATGCCTCCCTCAATCCAACTGAATTCTCTCCCGGGAAAAACCAGCCCTGGACTTTCACCCTTGTTTTGTTGCTCTGTTCGGAGATAGTAATTACAGACCTTTCATCCGGGTGTTCAAATCTAGCCATCGTCTTGCCTCGCCCGATCTCTGTAACTTCCTGCTATTCTCTCTGCCCCTGTAACCTCCTCCAGCCCCTACAACCCTCCCCATCTCTGTAACCTCTTCCAGATCCTACAACCCTCCCTATCTCTGTAACCTCCTCCAGCCCCTACAACTCTCCCTATCTCTGTAATGCTCATGGATCTGGATGAACAGTTGTGAATGAATGTACTTACATTGCACTTTAACGCTGTATAAACTGTCCGAGAGTACGTTCCCTGTGGATTGTACTCCTTTTGTGTTGAATTGTGTATTTTGTGTGACAGTATCTTTATTTAATGTTGAGATTTATAAAGTCTCTGCTGTGCATCCTCCGCAGCATCCCTCACTTCCAATGAATCTGCAGTCATTCTTGTATTAAATGGTGGAGCAGGTGCGAGGGGATGAATGGCCTACTCCTGCTCCTAATGTTTGTATGTCTGTTTGAGTTTATAGAGATGGGGAGTGCAATAACCTCACCGAGTCCAGCCCTCAGTTACAATGGTGCTTTATTGAAATAATGAAAAAGGCCAGATCTGTGCTTCTCTTTTAGTCATTCGTGGGACATGGGCATCGCTGGCTGGGCAGCATTTATTGCCCATCCCTAGTTGCCCTTGAGAAGGTGGTGGTGAGCCGCCATCTTGAAAGGCTGACACTGAGTGGTTTGCGAGGCCATTTCAGAGGGCATGGAAACTAGAAGCAGGAGGAGGCCATTCAGCCCTTCGAGCCTGCTCCACCATTCATTTTATCATAGCTGATCATCGAATTCAATATCCTGATCCCCCATTCCTCCCACATTCCTTGATCTCTTTAACCCCAACAGCTATATCTAATTTCTTCTTGAAATCAGACGTTTTGGCCTCAACTACTTTCTGTGGAAGTGAATTCCACACATTCACCACCCTCTGGGTGAAGAAATTTCTCCTCACCTCAGTTCTAAAAGCTTTACCCCTTATCCTCAAACTATGACTCCTAGTTCTGGACTCCCCCACCATCGGGAACATTCTTTCTGAATCTCCCCTGTCTAACCCTGTTCAAATTTTATAAGTTTCTATGAGATCCCCTCTCACTCTTCTAAACTCCGAATATAATCCTAACCGACTTAGTCTCTCCTCATATGACAGACCTGCCATCCCAGGAATCAGCCTGGTAAACCTTTGCTATACTCCCTCTATAGCAAGGACATCCTTCCTCAGATAAAGACATCAAAACTATACACAATACTCCAGGTGTGTCCTCACCAATGCCCTATACAATTGCAGCAAAACATCTCTATCCCTGTACTCAAATCCTCTCGCTATGAAGGCCAACATACCATTTGCCTTCTTTACTGCCTGCTGTACCTACGCACTTACTTTCAGCGACTGATGTACGAGGACACCAAGGTCTAGTTGAGTATACACCTCTCTGAATTTACACCCATTCAAATGATAATCTGCCTTCCTATTATAGCTACCAAAGTGGATAACCTCCCATTCATCCACATTATACTGCATCTGCCATTCAGATGCCCCCACACAGCCTGTCCAAATCATGCTGAAGCATCTCTGCATCCTTCTCACAGCTCATCCTCCCACCCAACTCTGTATCATCTGCACATCTGGAGGTAATGCATTCAGTTCCCTCTTCCCAGGGCAGTTTAGAGCCAAGCACATTGCTGTGGCTCTGGAGTCACATGTAGGCCAGACCAGGTAAGGACGGCAGATTTCCTTCCCTAAAGGGAATTAGTGAATCTAATGGGTTTTTCAAACAATGGTTTCATTGTCATCAGTAGATTCTTAATTCCAGATTTTTAAATTGAATTCAAATTGCACCATCTGTCGTGGTGGGATTCGAACCGGGTCCCCAGAACATTAGCCGAGTTTCTGGATTAATATCCAGTGATAATACCACGAGGCCATTGCCTCCCGTGGTTTATAATAACTCAATCTAATGCTCCGAACCTACGTAACCCGCTGTCCGGGCTGGGAGTGGGGGGTTTTAAACTCCCACTCATCTCTCATCGGGCTCGGTCACGAGGGAATCTCCTACCCCACGAAGTCCCACTGGGGGATCCGTTAACCACGCCCTGTGTATTCGTGGCCACAGGGTGCATTGTCAGGGCTGGAGGCCATTTCAGACGGGAGGGTTGCCGTTGGTGGAGGAGGCACCAACTCCTTCCCCCAGTCTGTTCCCCCTCTGTAACACAGTTAACCGGCCCACTCCTCATTCTCACCCCTGCTTTATTCAACGTGAGTTTATTAGATTGTTAACGAGTTTCGTCAGGTCCAAGTCTGACCTCCTAGAATAGAATCCTACAGTGCAGAAGGAGGCCATTTGGCCCATCGAGTCTGCTGCCACCACAATCCCACCCAGGCCCTATTCCCATAACCCCAAGTATCTCTCCTGGCTAGACCCCTGACACTAAGGGGCAATGTAGCATGGCCAATCCACCTAACCCGCATATCTTTGGACTGTGGGAGGAAACCGGAGCACCCGGAGGAAACGCACACAGACACGGGGAGAACGTGCAAACTCCATACAGACAGTGACCCAAGCCGGGAATCGGACCCGGTCCCTGGTGCTGTGAGGCAGCAGTGCTGACCACTTTACCACCATGCCGCCTCATTCTTAACCACACTTTCCACCCCCCAGGGTGGAACTGGCCAAGGATTATGGGGAGGATGAACCTTAACATTGTGATCTTCGAGGGAACACTTTGATAGGGGTTGTGAGGGGGTTAGTGCGGGCCCTGTGATAATTTACCGGTAGTGATTTTGACATCCCACTCAAGACAAGATCTCAGATAATGTCACATTCCACCCGCACTCCTCCAGGAACGTCGATCCAAGTCATACTCAAATGCACTTTCTCCCTATGGCCGTCTGACTCAGAGGTCAGAGTTCAAGCCTTGCTCTGTGACAACAATGGTTTTAAGTTTAAAATATTTATTAGTCACAAGTAGGCTTACATTGACACTGCAATGAAGTTACTGTTAAATTCCCCTAGTCGTCACACTCCGGCGCTTGTTTGGGTACACTGAGGGAAAATTTAGCAAAGCCAATGATTTGATTTGATTTATTATTGTCACATGTATCAGTATACAGTGAAAAGTACTGTTTCTTGCGCGCTGTACTGACAGCATAGAGAAGGAGAGAGTGCAGAATGTAGTGCTATAGTCATAGCTGCACCTAACCAGCACATCTTTAGATTGTGGGAGGAAACCGGTGCACCCGGAGGAAACCCACGCAGACACAGGGAGAACCTGCAGACTCCACATAGACAGTGATCCAAGCCAGGAATCGAACCCGGCTCCCTGGCACTGTGAAGGCAGCAGTGCTAATCACTGTGCCATCGTGTTATCCCAGAAGGTGGTGGGTGCCTGGAACTCGTTGCCAGGGGAGGTAGTGGAAGCGGATATGACTTTTAAGGGACGTCTTGACAAGTACATGAATGAGATGGGAATAGAGGGATATGGTCCCCGGAAGCGTAGGGGGTTTTGGTTAAGTCAGGCAGCATGGTCGGTGCAGGCTTGGAGGGCCGAAGGGCCTGTTCCTGTGCTGTAATTTTCTTTGTTCTTTGTTCAGTCCCGCTCCTGGGGCAGTTTACCAGTGATCTAAACTCTTACTGGATGCCAAAGGACCACGGATAAGAAGGTCATCACAAAGTGGGTCGAAGGTCACTGCTTTTTCTACATCAGTCCTGTGATCCGTGACTTTTGTTTGTCTGTACAAAACCCTGCCACTAATCACTTTAACCACGCCTTCCCTGTTAAAGTCCAGGAAACCACATTGCATTCCTCTCTGCTGAATGAATTGAAACAGAAACCAAATTTGCAGTGTGTCACCATTCCAACATTGTGACGTTCTGTGAATGTTATCCCACACAAGGGTTAGTCTGTCCGTGAGGTGTGGTGGTCTGTTACATATCTCTCCGGGAATCCACATTGCTGTGGATTCTTTTAAGATTTGATTTGATTTATTATTGTCACGTGCTGGGATACAGTGAAAGTATTGTTTCCTGCGCACTATACAAGGCATACTGTTCATCGAGTACATAGGGAGAAGGAAAGGAGAGGGTGCAAAATGTAGTGTTACAGTCATAGCTAGAGTGTAGGGAAAGATCAACTTAATGCGAGGTAGGTCCATTCAAAAGTCTGACAGCAGCAGGGAAGAAGCTGTTCTTGAGTCGGTTGGTACGTGACCTCAGACTTTGTATCTTTTTCCCAATGGAAGAAGGTTGAAGAGAGAATGTTTGTGGTGTATGAGGTCCTTGATTATACTGGCTGCTTTTCTTAAGCAGCTGGAAGTGTAGACGGAGTTAATGGATGGGAGGCTGGTTTGCGTGATGGACTGGGCTTCGTTCACGACCCTTTGTAGTTTTTTGCCGTCTTGGGCAGAGCAGGAGCCATACCAAGCTGTGGTACACTCAGAAAGAATGCTTTCTATGGTGCATCTGTAAAAATCGATGAGAGTTGTAGTGGACTTGCCAAATTTCCTTAGCCTCCTGAAAAAGTGGAGGCGTTGGTGGGCTTTCTTAACTAAAGCTTCTCCGTACGTGTTGTATAACCTGGAGCAATGGATAGTGATGGTAGAGGCATCAATGATGTTTCCATCAGATATCTGAATAGGAATCTCTCCCACTCTCATCGTTAATCATTGGCGTCTATGTTGGAAGGATTTACACGTTAATACTTCACCTTTTTAAACATTACATCGTAAGAAATAGGAACAAGAGAAGGCCATTCAGCCCTTCAAGCCTGCTCTGCCATTTAATAAGATCATGGCTGATCTAACACCCACTGAGTCCACTTTCCTGCCTTATCTCCATGGGGGGCACAGTGGTTATCCCTGCTGCCTCACAGCCCCAGGGACCCGGTTGCGATTCCCAGCTTGGGTCACTGTCTGTGCAGAATCTGCACGTTCTCCCCGTGTCTGCATGGGTTTCCTCCGGGTGCTCGTTTCCTCCCACAGTATGAAAGACGTGCTGGTTAGGTGCATTGGCCGTGCTAAATTCTCCCTCAGTGTACCCGAACAGGTGCCGGAGTGTGGCGACTTGGGGAATTTCACAGTAACTTCATTGCAGTGTTAATGTAAGCCTTACTTGTGACACTAATAAATAAAATGTGCACTTTTATTTCAAGGGGACTGTAGTATAAAAGTAAAGAATTGTTGCTGCAAGTTGCTGTTAAATTCCCCTAGTCGTCACACTCGGGTGCTTGTTTGGGTACACTGAGGGAAAATTTAGCATGGCCAATGATTTGATTTATTGTCACATGTATCAGTATACAGTGAAAAGTACTGTTTCTTGCGCGCTGTGCAGGCAGAGCATAGAGAAGGAGAGAGTGCAGAATGCAGTGCTATAGTCATAGCTGCACCTAACCAGCACATCTTTAGATTGTGGGAGGAAACCAGAGCATCCGGAGGAAACCCACGCAGACACAGGGAGAACGTGGAGACTCCACATAGACAGTGACCCAAGCCAGGAATCGAACCCAGGTCCCTGGCACTGTGAGGCAGCAGTGCTAATCACTGTGCCACCATGTTATCCCAGAGAGTGGTGGGTGCCTGGAACTCGTTGCCAGGGGAGGCAGTGGAAGCGGATATGATTTTAAGGGGCGTCTTGACAAGTACATGAATGAGATGAGAATAGAGGGATATGGTCCCCGGAAGCGTAGGGGGTTTTGGTTAAGTCAGGCAGCATGGTCGGTGCAGGCTTGGAGGGCCGAAGGGCCTGTTCCTGTGCTGTAATTTTCTTTGTTCTTTGTTCAGTCCCGCTCCTGGGGCAGTTTACCAGTGATCTAAACTCTTACTGGATGCCAAAGGACCACGGAAAGGAAGGTCATCACAAAGTGGGTCGAAGGTCACTGCTTTTTCTCCATCAGTCCTGTGATCCGTGACTTTTGTTTGTCTGTACAAAACCCTGCCACTAATCACTTTAACCACGCCTTCCCTGTTAAAGTCCAGGAAACCACATTGCATTCCTCTCTGCTGAATGAATTGAAACAGAAACCAAATTTACAGTGTGTCACCACTCCAGCATTGTGACATTCTGTGAATGTTATCCCACACAAGGGTTAGATTGTCTCGAACATGTCTGTCCGTGAGGTGTGGTGGTCTGTTACATATCTCTCCGGGAATCCACATTGCTGTGGATTCTTTTAAGATTTGATTTGATTTATTATTGTCACGTGCTGGGATACAGTGAAAAGTATTGTTTCCTGCGCACTATACAGACAAAGCATACTGTTCATAGAGTACATAGGGAGAAGGAAAGGAGAGGGTGCAAAATGTAGTGTTACAGTCATAGCTAGAGTGTAGAGAAAGATCAACTTAATGCAAGGTAGGTCCATTCAAAAGTCCAGGGAAGAAGCTGTTCTTGAGTCAGTTGGTACTTGTCCTCAGACTTTGTATCTTTGATGCAGCTTTATAAGACCCTCGTCAGACCCCACTTGGAGTACTGTGCTCAGTTCTGGTCGCCTCATTACAGGAAGGATGTGGAAAAGATTGAAAGGGTGCAGAGGAGATTTACAAGGATGTTGCCTGGATTGAGTGGCATGCCTTATGAGGATAGGCTGAGGGAGCTCGGTCTTTCCCAGATTTTTTTTCCCCATATTGGCCCTGGGGTTTTTCACTCTGGGTTTTCGCCTCTCCCTGGAGATCACATGGTCTGGAATGGGGGGGTGGGGGTAAGTTAATAGGTTGTAATGAACAAAGCATCGTAGCTGTGAGGGACAGCTCGGTGGATAGGATATTGGTATGTAGATAGGCTGGAAAATTGGGCGGGGATCCTGGATTCAGGATTCAATCCTGGACCGGGGAGCGGCGCGGGCTTGGAGGGCCGAAGGGCCTGTTCCTGTGCTGTATTGTTCTTTGTTCTTTGTTTGTTCTTTTCTCCTTGGAGAGACGTAGGATGAGAGGAGACCTAATAAAGGTATATAAGATGTTGAGAGGCATAGATCGGGTGGACTCTCAGAGGCTTTTTCCCAGGGTGGAAATGGCTGCTACGAGAGGACATGGGTTTAAGGTGCTGGGGGGTAGGTACAGGGGAAATGTTAGGGGGAAGTTTTTCACACAGGGTGGTGGGCGAGTGGAATTGGCTGCCGTCAGTGGTGGTGGAGGCAAACTCAATAGGGTCTTTTAAGAGACTCCTGGATGAGTACATGGGACTTAATAGGATGGAGGATTATAAGTAGGCCTAAAAGGTAGGGATATGTTCGGCACAACTTGTGGGGCCGAAGGGCCTGTTTTGTGCTGTAGTTGTTCTATGTTTCTAACTGTACAAGGTACTAGTGAGGCCACATTTTGAATACTGTATGCAGTCTTGGTCCCCTATTTAAAGAAAGATATGTTATATTTTGAGGCAGTACAGAGGTCACACTCGACCCAAACCGGGGGGGACAATAGAGCCAATGTTGGTTTTCTGGTTTTTATTCATGTTTTCCTCTTTTGCTGTCACTTTCTCTGACTTTAGTTTCGAACTCAGTTTCCATTTCCTCTAACCCTCCACTCAGATACCCCACCTCCCTGACATACTCCCCAACAGCACGAGTAAACCGCCTACCAGGATATTGGTCCCGGTCCTGGTGTGGGGTGTAACCCATCTAGTTTTCCCAGGTCCCACTTTCCCCAGAACCTGTTTAATTCCTCAAGGATCTGAAACCCATCCTCCATCCCCCTCCCCCTCCCCCAGCCACGCATCCATCCGATTCCTGCTCTCGCTCTCACTAGCACACGGCACTGGGAGTAATCCTGAGATTACTACCCAGGAGGTCCTGTTTCATTATTTAGCACCTCGCTCCCTCTAATCAGCTTTTAGGACCTCATCCCTTTCTTCTTGACCTTCTCATTGCTACCAATGAACACTACGGCCACTAGATCTTCCCCCTCCCCCTCCAGAATGTTCTGCAGCCGTTCTGTCACATAGATTCCCTGCAGTGCAGAAGGAGGCCATTCAACCCATCGATTCTGCACCAAATGTCTAACAGAGCCCTATCCCCGTAACCCCATTAACCTACATATCTTTGGACATTAAGGGAAAATTTAGCATGGAAAATCCACCTAACCTACACATCTGCAGGCGGCACGGTGGCACAGTGGGTTAGCACTGCTGCCTAACAGCGCCAGAGACCCAGGTTCAATTCCAGCCTCGGGTCACTGTCTGTATGGAATTTGCACATTCTCCCCGTGTCTGCATGGGTTTCCTCTGGGTGCTCCAGTTTCCTCCCACACTCCAAAGATGTGCGGGTTGGGTCGATTGGCCGTGCTAAATTGCCTCTTGGTGTCAGGGGGATGAGCAGGGTAAATATGTGGGGTCATGGCGATAGGGCCTGGATGGGATTGTGGTTGGTGCAGATGGGCTGAATGGCCTCCTTGAGCACTGTAGGGATTCGATGATTCGAAGATCTTTGGACTGTGGAGAAAACCGGAGAATCCGGCGGACACGTGGAGAACGTGCAAACTCCACACAGACAGTGACCCGAGGCCGGAATTGAACCTGGGTTCCTGGCGCTGTGAGGCAGCAGTGCTAACCACTGTGCCACCGTGCCGCCCACATCCTGAACCCTAGCACCAGGAAGGCGACATACCATCCTGGAAATACTTTTCTAGCCACAGAAACGCGTATCTGTTCCCTTTACAATTGAATTCCTATCAATATAACCTCCCCCCACCTCCCACCCTTTTTCCTCCCCATCTGCTCAGTTGAATCACCCTTGGTGTCACGGACTTGGCTTTCACTGCATTCCCCTGAGAAGTCACTACCCCCAACAGTATGTGTTTGAGAGGAATATGGCCCTGGGGAACTCCTGCACTACCTGCCTGTGTCTACTCGACCAGGGAGTGACCCACTCCCTTTCTGACTGTGCAGACTTAGCCTGGAGTGCGACCGCCTCGCTAACCGAGCCATCCACTAGAACTTAGCCTCATGGATGCTCTCGAATGACTCCAGCCCACGCTCCTGCTCCGAAACGCAGTGGTACAGTGGGTAGCACCGCTGCCTCACAATGCCAGGGACCCGAGTTTGATTCCCGGCCTGGGTCACTGTCTGTGCGGAGTCTGCACGGTCTCCCCGTGTCTGCGTGGGTTTTCTCCAGGTGCTCCAGTTTCCTCCCACAGTACAACAGATGTGCTGGTTAGGTGCTAAAATCTCCCTCAGTGTACCCGAACAGGCACCGGAGTGTGGCGATTCGGGGATTTTCACAGTAACTTCATTGCAGTGTTAATGTAAGCCTACTTGTGACTAATAAATAAATAAACAAGGGTGGTGTAGTGGTACTGTCGCTGGGCTAGTAACCCAGAGAAATGCTCTGGGGACTCCAATCCCAATCCCACCACAGCAGATGCTGAGATGTAACTCCAGATCCTGCAGCGATGTGGTTGACTCCGAAATGTCCGCAGGGATGGGCAATAAATGCTGGCCCGGACAGTGACATCCACATCCCATGAGCAAATTTTTTTAAAAGGTGGAAGAGAGAATGTCCGGGGTGTGTGGGGTCATTAATTATGCTGGCTGCTTTTCCGAGGTAGCGGGAAGTGTAGACAGAGTCAATGGATGGAAGGCTGGTTTGCGTGATGGATTGGGCTACATTCACGGCCTTTTGTAGATCCTTGCGGTCTTGGGCAGAGCAGGAGCCATACCAAGCTGTGATACAACCAGAGAGAATGTGTTCTATGGTGCATCTGTAAAATTGGTGAGAGTTGTAGCTGACATGTCAAATTTCCTCAGTCTTCCAAGAAAGTGGAGGCGTTGGTGGGCTTTCTTAACTATAGTGTCGGCATCGGGGGACCAGGACAGGTTGTTGGTGATCTAGACACCTAAAAACTTGAAGCTCTCGACCATTTCGACTTCATCCCCGTTGATGTAGAGAGGGGCATGTTCTCCTCTACGCTTCCTGAAGTCAATGACAATCTCTTTTGTTTTATTGACATTGAGGGAGAGATTATTGTTGCTGCACCAGTTCACTAGATTCTCTATCTCATTCCTGTGCTCTGTCTCAGCATTGTTTGAGGTCCCACCCACTACGGTGGTGTCGTCAGCAAACTTGAAAATCGAATTGGAGGGGAATTTGGCTGCACAGTCATAGGTGTACAAGGAGTATAGTAAGGGGCTGAGAACACAGCCTTGTGGGGCACCGGTGTTGAGGATGATCGTGGAGGAGGTGTTGTTGCCTATCCTTACTGATTGTGGTCTGTGAGTTAGGAAGTTCAGGATGCAGTCGCAGAGGGAAGAGCCGAGGCCCAGGCCACGGAGTTTGGAGATGAGTTTTGTGGGAATAATGGTGTTGAAGGCTGAGCTGTAGTCAATAAATAGGAGTCTGACATAGGTGTCCTTGTTATCTAGGTGTTCCAGGGTTGAGTGCAGGGCCAGGGAGATGGCATCTGCTGTGGACCTGTTGCAGTGGTAGGCAAACATTGGTGGATCCAGGTAGTCTGGGAGGCTGGAATTGATCCATGCCATGACTAACCTTTCGAAGCACTTCATAATGATGGATGTCAGAGCCACCAGCCGGTAGTCATTAAGGCACGCTGCTTGGTTTTTCTTAGGTACCGGGATGATGGTCATCTTCTTGAAACGGATAGGGACCTCAGATTGTTGTAAAGAGAGGTTGAAGATGTCTGTGAATACCCCCGCCAGCTGATCCGCACAGGATCTGAGTGCTCGTCCGGGTACCCCATCCGGGCCAGTCACTTTCCGTGGGTTGACCTTCGAGAAAGCTGCTCTGACATCTGCAATGGTGACCCCAGATACAAGTTCATCCAGGGTTTCCAGGGTGGAGGGCATGCTCTCGCTGACCTCCTGCTCAAAACGGGCATAGCATACATTGAGCTCACCAGGGAGGGGTGCGGTGGAGCCGGCGATTTTACATGCCTTCATCTTGTAGCCTGTTATGTCTTGCAGAGCTTGCCATAGTCGGCAGGGGTCGGTGTGGCTAGCCTGGGACTCTAGCTTGGTCCGGTAATGTCTTTTGGCATCTTCGACGTATCTCCTTAGATCGTATCTGGCATTCTTGTACAGATCAGGGTCACCTGACTTGAACACCTCAGACCTGGACTTCAGCAAGCAGTGGATATCCCTGTTCATCCATGGTTTCCGGTTGGGGAATTCACGGATTTGCTTCTTTGGCACACAGTCTTCTACACATTTACTAATGAAGTCAGTTACTGTAGTGGCGTACTCGCTCGGGCTGGTCGCAGAGTTTTTAAATACTGACCAGTCCACTGATTGCAAGCAGCCCCGTAGGAGATCATCCGATTCCTCAGACCAACATTGCACGACTTTCTTTGGTGGATTCTCCCGCTTCAGTTTTTGCTTGTAAACCGGGAGCAGGAGCACAGCCTTGTGGTCTGATTTGCCAAAGTGTGGGCGGCCGATAGAGCGGGAGACATGTTTGATATTTGTGTAGCAGTGGTCTAGGATGTTGGGCCTCTGGTGGAACAGGAGATGTGTTGGTGGTAACTTGGTAGTACGCTCTTGAGCTTGGCCTGATTGAAGTCCCCGGCCATGATGAACAAGGCCTCGGGATGTTTCGTTTCAAGGCTATTCGTAGTGGTGTATATTTTGTCCAGCGCGATCTTCACATCCGCATGGCGTGGGATGTAAATTGCCATCAGGATAACGGAGGTGAACTCCCGCTGAAGGTAGTAGGGGCGGCATTTTCGCGTCAGGTATTCTGGGTCTGGGGAGCAGAACATTGCCAGTTTTGTTATGTCTAGGCACCATGAGGTGTTGATTGGGAAGCAGACCCCACCTCCCCCAGCCTTGCCTGAGGCCGCTGTACAGTCCATTCGATGGATTGAGAAGCCTTTTGGTTGGAGGGCACTGTCCGGTGAAGCAGGAGTGAGCCACATCTCCGTGAAACAGAGTCCACAGCAATCCCTCAGTTCTCTTTGGAAAGTGAGTCTGGCTCTAAGTCTGTCCAGTTTGTTTTCCAGAGACTGGACATTTTCCAGCAGTAAGCTGGGGAGGGGGGCCTTGGGACCGCGTTGTTTGACTCTCAACTAAAGACCTGCACGCTTTCCACGCTTCCTGGAGTGTCTGCTTCTTTTCGAGCCTGGGGGACGGTGAGAGTCGTTTGCGGTATTAAGGGAAAGGTTGTGTCCAATGAGGTCCTTCACTCTGGTCGGTGTGTGGATGGAGGATTTGTGGCCTTGCTTGCGGTTCCTGCGTCGGTAGATGGGTCTGTGCGGTCGGGTGTTCCCGGTCGCTGTCGGGCTGCGGTTTGGCTTCGCCGGTCATTGGATGCCCAGGTCACGCTCCGGCGTGGACGGGTCAAAGGCCGGTAAGCGGATGACGCCACTGGGGTCGAGGGTGAGCCGGTGGATTGGGGTCCGCTGGGTCACTGCCAGGTCGGGGTCTTCCTTCGGAAGTTGGAGGATCTTTGGACCTGCAAGTACATTTAAAAGAGCAGTGTTAGTGATTGTGAGAGTTTATTTTTAGGAGTGTGGGGTGACTGTAGAAGGGGGGGGGAGTGCTGGGAGCCTGCAGGAGGTCACAGCTCTCTGGCTCAGAGGGGTGGCCCGGGGGGGGAGGCTCCAGCCTCAGGGATGCAGGTCTGGTCATTGGGGAACAGCAGAATGAAGGTCCCAGCTCCCGCAGCCTTTCCCTGGGCTCCGGGAGCCCTCCGAGTGCAGGCCCAGACTTTCCTGGCCTCTGGGAGCCGGTGTGGTGTGATCCCCGCTGGGGGGCGGCTGGTCCGGGTCAATTCCAGGTCAATCAGCTCGGGTGTCTCCAGGGTCCTAAGGTTCGCTAAATCAGTCACATTTTGAGTCAAAGCATTGTTGGAGAGTTTAAAAGAGTTAGAATGAAGTTTTGGAAGCACAGAATGAGAATAAAAGATAGAATGAGAAGGTATTCTGGGCACAGATTGCAAGAAGTCACCTCGCTCCAATGCCATCTTGGAAAAAGATGTGCCATCGTGCTGCCCATTTAAACCATTTCAGTGGCAGGATTTCCAGATCACTGGGGTTTTCTCCGTTTCTATAAGCCACATTTCCTCACACTATAGAGTTACGGCCATTATTTTTTCTGTTGCTTCTGATTTACAGAACAAGGTCAACATGCAAATCAGTCACACCCCATCTCCATTGCACTGCTTTCCAAATGGTGAGGTAATAATAAGTCCATTGTCTCTGAGAATAGAATCCCCACAGTACAGAATGAGGCCATTCGGCCCATTGAGTCTCTACTGACCACAATTCCACCCAGGCCCTATCCACGTAACCCCACATATTTACCCTACTAATCCCCCTGACACTAGGGTCAATTTAGCATGGCCAATCAACCTAACCCGCACATCTTTGGACTGCGGGAGGAAACCGGAGCACCCGGAGGAAACCCACGAAGACACAGGGAGAGCGTGCAGACTCCACACAGACAGGGACCTAACCTGGGAATCGAACCCGGGTCTCTGGCGCTGTGAGGCAGCAGTGCGAACCACTGTGGCACCGTGCCACCCTGTTTCCCCAGTGCTCCCACCTCAGGGACAACATGCAGAGAGGGGGACGAGATTCGGAGTGTGCAGAAGGGTCTGGCGAGGGGGGTCTTTCTCAGCGCCAGCCACCTTGGTGCTTGTTTGAAAGTTCCTGTATATCTCCAACCTGTGTTGGTGGGTACAGCAGGAAAGAGGTAGGTTTGGGACATTGAAGCTTTGGTTCAGGGGAGGAACTTTCTACAGTGGCAGGAATTGTGGAATAGCCGACCAGAAGTGTCAATGAACAACAACAGACACATATCTCATATTTCCGTCGCACCTTGAACGTAATGAAATGGCTGGAAAATTCTCCACAAGAATACTACAAATCAAAGTGATGAAACCTGGGCCACAAGAGGAGATATTTGAACAATGGTTTGGTCAAAGAGGTGGACAGTAAGGAAAGTCTTAAAGAGGCAGAGTGAGGTGGAGAAGTGTAGGGAGGTCATTCATAGAATCCTAGAATCCCCACAGTGCAGAAGAGGCCATTTGGCCCATCGATTCAACTCTCTGACAGGGGATCTTACCCAGGCCCTCAACCCCCCAACTTTATCCCCGTAACCCCACACACATTTACCATGACTAATCCCTCTAACCTGCACATCTTTGGACACCAAGGGGCAATTTAGCACGGCCAATCCACCTAACGTGCACATCTTGGGACACTGAGGGGCAATTTAGCATGGCAAATCCACCTAACCTACACATCTTTGGACATTAAGGGGCAATTTACCATGGCCAATCCACCTAACCTGCACATTTCTGGATACTAAGGGGCAATTTAGCACGGCCAATCCACCTAAACTGCACACCTTTGGACTGCGGGAGGAAACCCGAGAACCCGGATTCAATGACCACAGACATGGGAGAATGTGCAAACACCACACCACACCAAGTCACCCAAGGCCGGAATCGAACCTGGGATCCTGGAGCTGTGAGGCAGAGGTGCTAACCACTGGGCCACCGTGCCACCCATTCCAGAGCCTGAGTCACAACAACTGAAGACCGTCCACGATTGGCAGAGTAGTTAAAATTGGAATTTGTTTTCGCAAAAATAAATTCCCTTCCCAAAATGTATAAAAGTACATTTCATGACTGTTCAAAGTTGGCATTGCATAACTGCAGAGTTAAATTGCTTTGTTCCAATAACTACGTGACTCATTACATTTATAACAGCAGTTAACATTTACAAGGTGTGGGGGGGAATTTTACCATTTTGAGTCTAAGTGCCGGATCCGGGTGTCAAATAGACCCGAGCCTGGAATCCTCTTTCCAGCGCGCACATACACGTTTTGCCGGCTCCAGTCCGATCCACGCAGTGGGCGGGGCTTAGCGCTGGTGGAGCTCTGAACTGCGCATGCGCAGTTCGAAAAAAATCTGACAGGGCGCTCGGGCACGAAAAAAGAAGATGAAAGCGGAGAGAGAGGCTCTCTGACCTTCATCCTCTGGTCGGGGGTTGGGGGAGGGGGGGCGCTGGGAGGGGAGGGGGTGTGACGTATCATCCCCTTGTGGGGGGGGGGAGGAGAGGAGGTGTGACCGATCATCCTTGGGGGCGGGGGGGGGGGCGGCGAGGAGAGGGGGTGTGACGTCTCATGCCCTGGGGGGGGCGGGGGGGGGGGGCGTGGAGAGGGGGGTGTGACGTATCATCCTCTGGTCGAGGGGGAGGGTTCCGCTGCCAGTCTGTTTGTGGCCGATCCCTCCTGGCACCATCGCTGGTTCACTACCAGCCACAGCCATCTCTCCCGCTCTCTCGCACCTGCAGGGAAGAGTAATCTGTGGCTGGTAGTGAACCAGTGATGGTGCCAGGAGGGATCGGCCGCAGACATGCAGCGGAACCCCCCCGACCAGAGGATGGACATCACACCCCCTCCCCTCCCACCCCCCCCCACCCCCCCTACAGGGGATGATTGGTCATTAACCCCCACCCCTCCCACCCCCCCCCCCCCCCCCCCCCCCAGAGGATGAGACGTCACACCCCCTCTCCTCCTCCCACCCCCCTCCCGCCCCGACCAGAGGATGACCTGGGTCAGAGAGCCGTTGCAGTCTCTGACCCCGCTCTTTGGAGGCTGCAGCGGTGACTTCAGACTTTTATTTTGCAGGTCGGTAACAGCGCGGACGCGGATCGGGCCAGAAGACGGTGAAGTGGGATTTGGCGGTAGAGCTTGGCGCGCGGTTCATTAAGTCGATTTAAATACATCCAAATGCATTTAAATTGTCGGGCCGCCCGATTTGGGCCTGAGCCGGACCCACGCCCGAATCGGGTGTCGGTAAAGCCGCGATCTGCCCGGAATCGGGTGCAGATCGCGGTATAGGCCCGACGCCCAACTTTACCGCTATTTCACGCCCGAAAACGGGTGCGAAGTTTTGGTAAAATCAGGCCCGTGGCGTAATGGTTTTGTCACTGAGCTATTAATCCAGAAACCCAGGGTAATGCTCTGGGGACCTGGGTTCGAATCCCGTCTGACGAAGGAGCAGCACGCTCTGAAAGCTTATGGTATTTGCTACCAAATAAACCTGTTGGACTTTAACCTGGTGTTGTGAGACTTCTTCCTGTTCGAATCCCGGCACAGCAGATGGTGAAATTTGAACTCAATAAAAATCTGGAATTTAGAAGACTATTGATAAAACAATTGTGGAAAAAACCCATTGGTTCACACATGTCCCTTTAGGGAAGGAAATCTGCCGTCCTTACCTGGTCTGGCCCACATGTGACTCCAGAGCCACAGCAATGTGATTGACTCTGAACTGCCCTCCAAGGGCAATTAAGGAGTGGCAATAAATGCTGGTCAGCTGGTGACGCACACATCCGTTCTGAATGAATAATAAAAATGGTCTGTCAAACCCCGGATCACTGGGGTTTTCTCCATTTCTATAAGCCACATTTCCTCACACTATAGAGTTACGGCCATTATTTTTTCTGTTGCTTCTGATTTACAGAACAAGGTCAACATGCAAATCAGTCACACCCCATCTCCATTGCACTGCTTTCCAAATGGTGAGGTAATGATAAACCCATTGTCTCTGAGAATAGAATCCCCACAGCACAGAATGAGGCCATTCGGCCCATCGAGTCTCTGCTGACCACAATTCCACCCAGGCCCTATCCGCGTAACCCCACATATTTGCCCTGCTAATCCCCCTGACACTAGGGTCAATTTAGCACGGCCAATCAACCTAACCATCACATCTTTGGACTGCGGGAGGAAACCGGAGCACCCGGAGGAAACCCACGAAGACACAGGGAGAGCGTGCAGACTCCACACAGACAGGGACCTAACCTGGGAATCGAACCCGGGTCTCTGGCGCTGTGAGGCAGCAGTGCTAACCACTGTGCCACCGTGCCACCCTGTTTCCCCAGTGCTCCCACCTCAGGGACAACATGCAGAGAGGGGGACGAGATTCGGAGTGTGCAGAAGGGTCTGGCGAGGGGGGTCTTTCTCAGCGCCAGCCACCTTGGTGCTTGTTTGAAAGTTCCTGTATATCTCCAACCTGTGTCGGTGGGTACAGCAGGAAAGAGGTAGGTTTGGGACATTGAAGCTTTGGTTCAGGGGAGGAACTTTCTACAGTGGCAGGAATTGTGGAATAGCCGACCAGGAGTGTCAATGAACAACAACAGACACATATCTCATATTTCCGTCGCACCTTGAACGTAATGAAATGGCTGGAAAATTCTCCACAAGAATACTACAAATCAAAGTGATGAAACCTGGACCACAAGAGGAGATATTTGAACAATGGTTTGGTCAAAGAGGTGGACAGTAAGGAAAGTCTTAAAGAGGCAGAGTGAGGTGGAGAAGTGTAGGGAGGTCATTCATAAAATCCTTGAATCCCCACAGTGCAGAAGGGGCCATTTGGCCCATCGATTCAACTCTCTGACAGGGGATCTTACCCAGACCCTCACCCCCCCCCCACTTTATCCCCGTAACCCCACACACATTTACCATGACTAATCCCTCTAACCTGCACATCTTTGGACACTAAGGGGCAATTTAGCATGGCAAATCCACCTAACCTGCACATCTTTGGACACGGAGGGGCAATTAAGCATGGCCAATCCACCTAACCTACATATCTCTGGACATTAAGGAACAATTTATCATGGCCAATCCACCTAACCTGCACATCTTGGGACACTAAGGGGCAATTTAGCATGGCAAATCCACCTAACCTGCACATCTTTGGACACGGAGGGGCAATTAAGCATGGCCAATCCACCTAACCTACATATCTCTGGACATTAAGGAACAATTTATCATGGCCAATCCACCTAACCTGCACATCTTAGGACACTAAGGGGCAATTTAGCACGGCCAATCCACCTAAACTGCACACCTTTGGACTGCGGGAGGAAACCCGAGAACCCGGATTCAACGACCACAGACATGGGAGAATGTGCAAACACCACACCACACCAAGTCACCCAAGGCCAGAATCGAACCTGGGATCCTGGAGCTGTGAGGCAGAGGTGCTAACCACTGGGCCACCGTGTCACCCATTCCAGAGCCTGAATCCCAGCAACTGAAGACCGTCCACGATTGGCAGAGTAGTTAAATCTAGAATTTCTTTTCGCAAAAATAAATTCCCTTCCCAAAATGTATAAAAGTACATTTCATGACTGTTCAAAGTTGGCATTGCATAACTGCAGAGTTAAATTGCTTTGTTCCAATAACTACGTGACTCATTACATTTATAACAGCAGTTAACATTTACAAGGTGTGGGGGGGAATTTTACCATTTTGAGTCTAAGTGCCGGATCCGGGTGTCAAATAGACCCGAGCCTGGAATCCTCTTTCCAGCGCGCACATACACGTTTTGCCGGCTCCAGTCCGATCCGCGCTGTGGGCGGGGCTTCACGCTGGCGGACCAATCGGAGCTCTGAACTGCGCATGCGCAGTTCAAAAAAAAATCTGACAACGCACCCAGGCACGAAAAAAAAGCAGAAAGCGGAGAGAGAGGCTCTCTGACATTCACCCTCTGGTCGGGGGCGGGGCGGGGGGGAGGGGTGGGAGCGCGGGGGGGGGGGGGGGGGGGGGGGGGGGTTGGGTGGGGGGGGGGAGTGGGAGTGGGGGGGGGGGCGGTGGGAGGGGAGGGGGTGTGACCGAACATCCCCTGGGGGGGGGGGGGTCGTGGAGAGGGGGTGTGACGTATCATCCCCTGCGGGGGCGTGGGGGAGAGGGGGTGTGAGGTATCATCCCCTGCGGGGGCATGGGGGAGAGGGGGTGTGACGTCTCATCCCCTGCGGGGGCGTGGGGGAGAGGGGGTGTGACGTATCATCCCCTGCGGGGGCGTGGGGGAGAGGGGGTGTGACGTCTCATCCCCTGCGGGGGCGTGGGGGAGAGGGGGTGTGACGTCTCATCCCCTGCGGGGGCGTGGGGGAGAGGGGGTGTGACGTCTCATCCCCTGCGGGGGCATGGGGGAGAGGGGGTGTGACGTCTCATCCCCTGCGGGGGCATGGGGGAGAGGGGGTGTGACGTCTCATCCCTTGGTGGCGGGGGGGGGGGGTGTGTGACATCTCATCCTCTGGTCGGGGGGTTCCGCTGCCAGTCTGTGGCCGATCCCTCCTGGCACCATCACTGGTTCACTACCAGCCACAGCCATCTCTCCCGCTCTCTCGCACCTGCAGGAAAGAGTAATCTGTGGCTGGTAGTGTCCCAGTGATGGTGCCAGGAGGGATCGGCCGCAGACAGGCAGCGGAACCCCCCTCGACCAGCGGATGAGACGTCACACCCCTTCTCCTCCCCACCCCCAGGGGATGAGACGTCACACCCCCTCTCCTCCTCCCACCTCCCTCCCGCCCCGACCAGAGGATGACCTGGGTCAGGGAGCCGTTGCAGTCTCTGACCCCGCTCTTTGGAGGCTGCAGCGGCGACTTCAGACTTTTATTTTGCAGGTCGATTACAGCGCGGACGCGGATCGGGCCAGAAGACGGTGAAGTGGGATTTGGCGGTAGAGTTGGGCACGCGGTTCATTAAGATGATTTAAATACATCCAAATGCATTTAAATCATCAGGCCGCCCGATTCGGGCGCGTGCCGGACCCACGCCCGAATCGGGTGTCGGTAAAGCCGCGATCTGCCCGGAATCGGGTGCAGATCGCGGTATAGGCCCGACGCCCAACTTTACCACGATTTCACACCCGAAAACGGGTGCGAAGTTTTGGTAAAATCAGGCCCGTGGCGTAATGGTTTTGTCACTGAGCTATTAATCCAGAAACCCAGGGTAAAGCTCTGGGGACCTGGGTTCGAATCCCGAAACAGCAGATGGTGAAATTTGAACTCAATAATAATCTGGAATTTAGAAGACTGTTGATAAAACAATTGTTGAAAAAACCCATTTGGTTCACACATGTCCCTTTGGGGAAGGAAATCTGCCGTCCTTACCTGGTCTGGCCCACATGTGACTCCAGAGCCACAGCAATGTGATTGACTCTGAACTGCCCTCCAAGGGCAATTAAGGAGTGGCAATAAATTCTGGCCAGCCGGTGACTCACACATCCGTTCTGAATGAATAATAAAAATGGTCTGTCATACGCTGAGGGAGTTCTGTGCAATTCCCCTCCCCTCAGTTCACTGTGGTTGAAATGTTTTGGACAGCGACCTTCCCCCACTGACTCTCTATAATGGCTGCCCCAAGCTTCAGTGCGTCCCTCAGCACGTAGTCCTGGGCTTTGGAACACTTGGTCGGGGACAACTCTTTGCTCTGGAAGACCAACAAGTTTTGGGCAGACCAAAGAGCGTCTTTCACTGAGTTGATGACCCTCCAGCTGCTGATATGCAGAAGAGATCAGAGTTAGAGGAGTTTAGACATTTCAGAGGGTTGTGAGATTGGATGGGGATTACAGAAACAGAGAGGTGTCCCGTAAAGTGTGAAAATGAGACAACTAACAATTTCCTGGAGGAAGTGATGTAAGATCACATGACTCTCATGAGCGGGCTCTCCCTTCGTAAGTTCATAAGATATAGGAGCAGAATTAGGCTGTTCGGCCCATCAAGTCCGCTCCGCCATGGCTGATATGCTCCTCATCCCCATTTTCCTGCCTTTTCCCCATAACCCTTCAACCCATTCCCAATTAAAAATCTGTCTAACTCTTCCTTAAATTTACTCACTGTCCCAGCATCCACTGCACTTTGGGGTAGTGAATTCCACAGATTCACAACCCTTTGGGAGAAGTAGTTTCTCCTCAACTCTGTTTTCAATTTGTTACCCCTTATCCTAAGACTATGACCTCTCGACCTGGAATACCCCACCAGCGGAAGCATCCGCTCCACGTCTACTTTATCCATACCTTTTATCATCATCTTGAATACCTCAATTTGATCTCCCCTCATTCTTCTAAACTCCAGAGAGTATCGGCCTAAACTGTTCAATCTCTCTTCACACCACAAACTCCTCATCTCTGGAATCAATCCAGTGAACCTCCTCTGAACTGCCTCCAGGGCCAGAACATCTTTCCTCAAATACGGGGACCAAAACTGCGCACAATACTCCAGCTGCGGCCTCACCAATGCCTTGTGTAGTTGCAACAATACTCCCTTACCTTTATATTCTATTCGTTTAGCTCCCTTGAGGCTGGTAGCAAGGCCTTACTCTCACTCCAGATGTTGTTATTTGCATCATAAAAGCAACATACTGCGGAAACTGGAATCCAAGACAAGAACAGAGAATGCTGGGAAAATCTCAGTAGGTCTGGCAGGGAGAGAGAACCAGATTTAACGTCTCGAGTCCGTACAACTATTCTTCAGAGCTAAAGAGAGAGGGATGACTGTATTCGCTGCTCCCAATGTGCTCCCTCTACACTGGGGCGACTAAAGACAGACTGGGTGACCACTTTGCGGGACATCATCGCTTAGTCAGCAAGCGTGACCCCCAGACCTCCCTGTCGCTTGCCGTTCCAACACGCCATCCTGATCTCATATCCACATGTCTGTCCTCGGCCTGTAGCAACGTTCCAGTGAAGCCCCAAGCCAAACAGCATCTCAGCTTCCAATTAGACACCTTACAACCCACAGGATTCAACACTGAGTTCAAAAACTTTAGACTTGAACCTTTACAAACAAAGAACAATACAGCACAGGAACAGGCCCTTCGGCCCTCCAAGCCTGCGTCGATCATGATGTCCTATCTAGGCCAACAGCCTGTATCCCTCTATTCCCCGCCTGTTCATGTGTCCATCCAGATCTTAAATGTCGCTAATGTATCTGCCTCAACCACATCACTTGGCAGTGCGTTCCAGGCCCCCACCACCCTCTGTGTAAAACTCTTCCCCCACACATCTCCACTGAACCTTTCCCCCCTTACTTTGAACTTGTGCCTCCTTGTAATGGTAATTTCTGCCCTGGGAAAAAGCTTCCAACTGTTCCCCCTATCCATACCTCTCATAATTTTATAAACTTCTATCACGTCTTTCCAGTGAGAACAATCCCAGTTTATTCAATCTCTCCTCATAGCTAAGACCCTCTGTACCAGGCAACATCCTGGTAAACCTTTTCTGTACTCCCTCCAAAGCCTGCATGTCCTTCTGGTAGTGTGGTGTCCAGAATTGGACACAGTATTCCAAATGTGGCCTAACCAATGTTTTATATAACTGTAACATAATTTGCCATTTTTTTAAAGATCCCTACATTTTTTTGTCCCAATGGCAAATCTCTCCCTCTCCCACTGGGCCATCTGTCACTTGTTCTTAAGTCTCGCTACATCTTTGCTGCAATCTTGTGGCACAGTGGGGTTAGCAACCCTGCCTTTGAACTCAGCCACTCTGGGTTCGAGTCCCACCCCGGGACTTGATGGCCAAGGAATGAACGTTCATAACGCGGTCAAACAGATTGTGTGTCAACCTGCAAAACTCTCCCTTTATCTCACACTCTATATCTAGATTCATATCAATAAACCATTTATTTATCAACCTGCTTGGTGGTTTCCTATTGTCAAGATACATGAGAGGAACAGATTACAAAAGTCAGAAGGTTATGTTTCATTTGTACAGTAAGAAGTCTCACAACACCAGGTTAAAATCCAACAGGTTTATTTGATAGCACAAGCCACAAGCTTTCGGAGCGCTGCTCCTTCATCAGGTGAGTGGGAGTTCTGTTCACAAACAGGGCATATAACGACACAAACTCAATTTACAAAATAATGGTTGGAATGCGAGCCTTTACAGATAATCAAGTCTTAACGGTACAGACAATGTGAGTGGAGAGAGGGCCAAGCACAAGTTAAAGAGATGTGTATTATCTCCAGCCAGGACAGTTAGTGAGATTTTGCAAGCCCAGGGAAGTCGTGGGGGTTACAGATAGTGTGACATGAACCCAAGATCCCGGTTGAGGCCGTCCTCATGTGTGTGGAACTTGGCTATCAGTTTCTGCTCAGCGATTCTGCGTTGTTGTGTGTCATGAAGGCCACCTTGGAGAACGCTTACCCGAAGGTCAGAGGCTGAATGCCCGTGACTGCTGAAGTGTTCCCTGATTGGAAGGGAATACTCCTGCCTGGTGATTGTCGAGCAGTGTTCATTCATCCGTTGTTGTAGCGTCTGCATGGTCTCCCCAATGTACCATGCCTCGGGACATCCTTTCCTGCAGCGTATCAGGTAGACAACGTTGGCCGAGTCGCAAGTGTATATACTGTGTACCTGGTAGATGGTGTTCTCATGTGAGATGATGGCATCCGTGTCAATGATCCGAAACATCTTGCAGAGGTTGCTGTGGCAGGGTTGTGTGGTGTCGTGGTCACTGTTCTCCTGAACGCTGGATAGTTTGCTGCGGACAATGGTCTGTTTGAGGTTGCGTGGTTGTTTGAAGGCAAGAAGTGAGGGTGTGGGGATGGCCTTAGTGAGATGTTCGTCTTCATCGATGACATGTTGAAGGCTCCGGAGAAGATGTCGCAGCTTCTCCGCTCCGGGGAAGTGCTGGGCGATGAAGGGTACTCTGTCCGCTGTGTCCCGTGTTTGCCTTCTGAGGAGGTCAGTGCGGTTTTTCGCTGTGATGCATTGGAACTGTCGATCGATGAGTCGAGCGCCATATGGAGCAGCACTCCGAAAGCTTGTGGCTTGTGCTACCAAATAAACCTGTTGGACTTTAACCTGGTGTTGTGAGACTTCTTACTGTGCCCACCCCAGTCCAACGCCGGCATCTCCACATCATTTGTACAGGGCATGGGTGAGACCACATCTGGAGTATTGCGTACAGAATTGGTCTCCTTATTTAAGGGAAGGTGTAAATGCATTGGAGGCAGCTCAGAGGAGATTTACCAGACCAATACCAGGAATGCACAGGTTGTCTAATGAGGAAAGGTTGGAGAGGTTAGGTTTGTATCCACTGGAGGTAAGAGAGTAAGAAACAACTTGATCAGAACCTTTCAGATCCTGAGGGGTGTTGACAGGGTGGATGTGGAGAGGATGTTTCCTCTTGTGGGAAAATACAATAATCGAATCATAGAATCCCTCCAGTGCAGAAGGAGGCTATTCAGCCCATCAAGTCTGCACCGACCACAATCCTACCCAGGCCCTATCCCCATAACCCATTTACCCTAGCTAGTTCCCTTGACACTCAGGGTCAACTTAGTATGGCCAATCCACCTAACCTGCACATCTTTGGATGAGAATTCTAGAATTGTGTCTCTGTTTAAAAATAAGGGGTGGCCCATTTAGGACAGAGATGAGGAGAATTTGTTTCTCTCAGAGGGTGGTGAGTCTGGAACTCTCTTCCTCAAAAGGCAGTGGAAGCAGAGGGGAGAATTCCCCCCCCCCCCCCCCCCCCCACTCCATGGGAATTGTAGCAGGTGAGAAGGCAGAACATGGGAAGGTTCATTGACCTGGGGCGGGATTTTCCGGTTTTGGGGTGAATGCTGGAAAATCCCATCCTTAGTTTCTGAATATTTTGAAGGCAGAGGTGGATAGATTCTTGATTAACACGGGGCTGAAAGGTTATCGGGGGCTGGCGGGAATAGAAACATTGAAGATAGGAGCAGGAGGAGGCCATTCGGCCCTTCGAGCCTGCTCCGCCATTCATCATGATCATGGCTGATTGTCCAACTCAATAGCCTCATCCTGCTTTCTCCCCATAACCTTTGATCCCGTTCATCCCAAGTGCTATATCCAATTGCCTCTTGAATACATTCAATGTTTTGGCATCAACTACTTCCTGTGGGAATGAATTCCACAGGCTCACCACTCTTTGGGTGAAGAAATGTCTCCTCACCTCCATCCTAAATGGTCTACCCCGAATCCTCAGACTGTGACCCCTGGTCCTGGACTTCCCCACCATTGGGAATATCGGGAATGTGGGGTTGAAGTTACAATCAGATCAGCCATGATCTAATTGAATGGTGGAGCAGGGTCGATGGGCTGAGTGGCCTACTCCTGCTCCTAATTCCTATGTTTGTAACTGGAATCCAATCTTCCTGACCTGACCCTAACTATGATTTGCTGTGTATTGATTCAGAGGTGGAAGGTTAAGGTTTTATAGAATCGAGGTGTTTAAAAATGGTGGTTTTTTGGACCAATACAAAGCACAAAGAACAAAGAAAATTACAACACAGGAACAGGCCCTTTGGCCCTCCAAGCCTGCACCGACCATGCTGCCCGTCTGAACTAAAACCCTCGACTCTTCCGGGGATCATATGCCTCTATTCCCATCCTATTCATGTATTTGTCCAGACGCCCCTTAAAAGTCACTACCTCCACCGGCAGTGAGTTCCAGGCACTCACCACCCTCTGTGTAAAAATCTTGCCTCGTACATCTCCTTTAAACCTCACCCCTCACACCTTAAACCTGTGCCCCCGAGTAATTGACTCTTCCACCCTGGGAAAAAAACTTCTGACTATCCCTCTGTCCATGCCCCTCAAAATCTTGTAGACTTCTATCGGGTCGCCCTTCAACCTCCTTGGTTCCAGTGAGGGCAATACATTGAAGAACCAATAAGGGAGCAGGCCATCTTGGACTGGGCGTTGTGCAATGAGAAAGGATTAGTTTGCAATCTAGTTGTGAGAGAACTCTTGGGGCCGAGTGGCCATAACATGGTAGAATTCTTCATCAAGCTGGATAGTGATGTAGTTGATTCTGAGGCCAGGGTCCTGAATCCCAATAAAAGTAACTACATTGTTATGGGACATGAATTGGCCATAATGGACTGGGAAACATTACTGAAAGGAAAGACAGTGGATAGGCAATGGCTGGCATTTAAAGAACAAATAGCTGAATAGGTGGCAAGTAACATTCATGCCACACAAATGCCAGGCAATGACTATCTCCATAAGAGACACTCTAACCACCGCCCCTTGACATTCAATGGTGTTACCATCACTGAATCCCCCACTTCAACATCCTTGGGGTTACCATTGACCAGAAACTCAACTGGTCTCACCACATAAACACAGTGGCTACAAGACCAGGTCAGAGGTTGGGAATACTGCGGCAAGTAACTCACCTCCTGACTCCCCAAAGCCTGTCCACCATCTACAAGGCACAAGTCAGGAGTGTGGTGGAATACTCTCCACTTAGCTGGACGGGTACAGCTCCAACAACACTCAAGAAGCTCGACACCATCCAGGACAAAGCAGCCCCGCTTGATTGACACCCCATCCACAAACATCCACTCCCTCCACCACTGATGCTCAGTAGCAGCAGTATGTGCTATCTACAAGATGCACTGCAGCAATTCACCAAAGATCCTTAGACAGCACCTTCCAAACCCACGACCACTTCCATCGAGAAGGACAAGGGCAGCAGACGCATGGGAACACCACCACCTGCAAGTTCCCCTCCAAGCCACTCACCATCCTGACTTGAAAATATATCGGCCATTCCTTCGCAGTCGCTGGGGCTAAATCCTGGAACTCCCTCCCGAACGGCATTGTGGGTCAACCCACAGAACATGGACTGCAGCGATTCAAGAAGGCGGCTCACCACCACCTTCTCAAGGGCAACTAGGAATAGGCAATAAATAAATTACTGCGGCTGCTGGAATCTGAAACCAAAAGAGAAAATCTCAGCAGGTCTGGCAGCATCTGTAAGCAGAGAAAAGAGCTGACGTTTCGAGTCCAGATGACCCTTTGTCAAAGCTAAAAGGCATAGAAAGTGGGAGATAAAAAAGGTAGACAAAAGGCGGGTAACTACAGGCCGGTTAGCTTAACGTCCGTAGTTGGGAAATTGCTGGAATCCATCATTAAAGAAGAAATAGCAGGACACCTGGAAAAAAATGGTTCGATCAAGCAGACGCAGCATGGATTCATGAAGGGAAAGTCGTGTTTGATGAATTTACTGGATTTTTATGAAGATAGAAACATAGAAACATAGAAAAACTACAGCACAAAACAGGCCCTTCGGCCCACAAGTTGTGCCGAACACATCCCTACCTTCTAGACCTACCTATAACCCTCCATCCTATTAAGCTCCATGTACTCATCCAGGAGTCTCTTAAAAGACCCTATTGAGTTCGCCTCCACCACCACTGACGGCAGCCGATTCCACTCGCCCACCACCCTCTGTGTGAAAAACTTACCCCTAACATCTCCCCTGTACCTACCCCCCAGCACATTAAACCTGTGTCCTCTCGTAGCAGCCATTTCCACCCTGGGAAAAAGCCTCTGAGAGTCCACTCGATCTGTGCCTCTCAACATCTTATATACCTCTATTAGGTCTCCACTCATCCTTCGTCTCTCCAAGGAGAAAAGACCGAGCTCCCTCAGCCTATCCTCATAAGGCATGCCACTCAATCCAGGCAACATCCTTGTAAATCTCCTCTGCACCCTTTCAATCTTTTCCACATCCTTCCTATAGTGAGGCGACCAGAACTGAGCACAGTACTCCAAGTGGGGTCTGATTAGGGTCTTATATTGTTGCATCATTATCCCCGGACTCCTAAACTCAATCCCTCGATTGATAAAGGCCAGCACACCATACGCCTTCTTAACCACCTCCTCCACCTGCGGGGCCGATTTTAGAGTCCTATGGACCCGGACCCCAAGGTCCTTCTGATCCTCTACCGTACTAAGAGTCTTTCCCTTTATATTGTACTCCTTCATCCCATTTGACCTACCAAAATGGACCGATGTAACGAGTGCGGTTGACAGAGGGGAACCGGTGGATGTGGTGTTTATAGATTTCCAGAAGGTGGTCGATAAGATGCCTCACAAAAGATTGCTGCAGAAGATTAGGGTACACGGAGTTGGGGGTAAAGTGTTAGCGTGGATTGAGGATTTGCTATCTAACAGGAAGCAGAGAGTCGGAATAAATGGGTGCTTTTCTGGTTGGCAGTTGGTGACTAGCGGCGTGCCGCAGGGATCGGTGCTGGGGCCTCAACTGTTTACCATATACATAGACGATCTGGAGGAGGGGACCGAGTGTAGGGTAACAAAGTTTGCGGATGACACAAAGATGAGTGGGAAAGCGAATTGCGTGGAGGATGCGGAAAGTCTGCAGAGAGATTTGGATAGGCTAAATGAGTGGGCAAGGATCTGGCAGATGGAGTACAACGTTGACAAGTGTGAGGTTATCCACTTTGGAAGGAACAATAGTAAAATGGACTATTATTTAAATGGTGAAAAATTACAACATGCTACTGTGCAGAGGGACCTGGGGGTCCTTGTGCATGAATCGCAAAAACTCAGTTTGCAGATGCAGCAGGTGATCAAGAAGGCAAATGGAATGTTGGCCCTTATCGCGAAGGGGATGGAGTATAAAAGCAGGGAGGTCTTGCTGCAATTGTACAAGGTACTGGTGAGGCCGCAACTAGAGTACTGTGTGCAGTTTTGGTCCCCTTATTTGCGGAAGGATATATTGGCCTTGAAGGGAGTACAGAGAAGGTTCACCAGGTTGATACCGGAGATGAGGGGGTTAGCTTATGAGGAGAGATTGAGTAGATTGGGCCTGTACTCATTGGAGTTTAGAAGGCTGAGGGGAGATCTTATAGAGACATATAAGATAATGAAGGGGCTGGACAGGGTAGAGGCAGAGAGATCCTTTCCACTTAGAAGGGAAACAGGAACGAGAGGACACAGCCTCAAAATAAGGGGGAGTCAGTTTAGAACAGAGTTGAGGGGGAACTTCTTCTCTCAGAGGGTAGTGAATCTCTGGAATTCTCTGCCCATTGAAGCAGTGGAGGCTACCTCGTTAAATATGTTTAAATCACAGGTAGATAGGTTTCTGATCAATAAGGGAATTAAGGGTTATGGGGATCGGGCGGGTAAGTGGAACTAAACCACTATCAGATCAGCCATGATCTTATTGAATGGCGGGGCAGGCTCGAGGGGCTAGATGGCCTACTCCTGCTCCTATTCCTTATGTTCTTATGTTTATACTGCAGGGGGAGGGAATGAAAGATGAGTCATAGCCACAGAAACCAGGGGAAAGGCTGCTAATAGCTGTTCCCAGAGAGAATAAAGGGTGTGAGTGGCCAAATGGGAGAAGCTAAAATAAAAGATGTTGGGGGCCGGAGGAAGGAGGGGTGGGAGGCGGGGGGCGGAGGGGGGAATGTTTGGGACAGAGGTAAAATTTTAAAAAGGGGAAGCAAAGGGGGAGAAAAGGTGAGGGAAGGGGGATAAAGTAGGGGGAAAGAGTGAGGGTGGGAAAGAAAAATGAAGAAAGACAATAAAGAAATAAAAGGGAACAATTAAATAAAATGGAATGTAAACAAAGGGGACGAGGTGGGGGAGAGCAAATCATCTGAAGTTGTTGAATTTGATGTTGAGACCGGAAGGTTGTAAAGTGCCCAGCCGGAAGGTGAGATGCTGTTCCTCCAGTTTGCATTGAGCTTCACTGGAACATTGCAGCAGGCCAAGGACAGGTCTCAACATCGAATTCAACAACTTCAGATGATTTGCTCTCCCCCACCTCGACCCCTTTGTTTTCATTCCATTTTATTTAATTTTCTCTACCTTTTATTTCTTTATTGTCTTTCTTCATTTTTCTTCCCCTCCTCACTCTTTCCCCCTACTTTATCCCCCTTCCCTTACCTTTTCTCCCCCCCTGCTCCCCCTTCTCTAAATTTTACCTCTGTCCCAAACATTCCCCTTCCCCCAACATCTTCATCTGTTTTTGCTTCTCTGCAATTTGGCCATTCACACCCTTTATTCTCTCTGTGGACAGCCATTTTCCCCTGGTTTCTGTGGCTATGACTCATCTTTCATTCCCTCCCCCTGCAGTATAAATATCTCCCACTTTCTCTGCCTTTTAGCTTTGACAAAGAGTCGTCTGGACTCGAAACGTCAGCTCTTTTCTCTCGTGACAGACTGGCAATAAATGCTGATCAGCCAGCAACGCCCATGTCTCACGAATCGATAAAAACTCCAGAAGTTGTTTGTTCCTGTTTGGCGCAAGAGTGGCAAGGGAATTGTGACTAAACCATGGCTCACAAGGGAAATTAGAGATAGTATCAGATTCAAGGAAGAAGCATTCAAATTGGCAAGAAAAAGCAATAGGCCCGAGGATTGGGAGCAGTTTAAAATTCAGCAAAGGAGGACCAAGGGACTGATTAAGAAGGGAAAAATAGAGTATAAAAGTAAGCTGGCGGGGAACATAAAAACTGAGTGTAAAAGTTTCTATCGGTTTGTAAAGAGAAAAAGATTGACAAAAGCTGATGTCAGAAACGGGAGAATTCATAACGGGGAAAAAAGAAACGGCCGAGGAATTAAATTTGTGCTTTGCTTCAGTCGTCACAAAGGAAGACGTGAATAATGTACCAGAAGTTCTGAGAGAAACAAGTTTTGGTGGGGAGATGAAGGAAATCAGTGTATCGTTTTGTTTTAACCACTCACTGACTGTAAGATTCAGCTTGTACAGGTCAGCATCAGATTCAGCCTGTACTGGTCAGTGTAAGATTCAGCCTGTACTGGTCAGTGTAAGATTCAGCCTGTAGCGGTCAGTGTAAGATTCAGCCTGTACTGGTCAGTGTAAGATTCAGCCTGTAGCGGTCAGTATAAGATTCAACCTGTACTGGTCAGTGTAAGATTCAGCCTGTGGCAGTCAGTGTAAGATTCAGCCTGTACCGGTCAATGTAAGATTCAGCCTGTATTGGTCAGTGTAAGATTCAGCCTGTATTGGTCAGTGCAAGATTCAGCCTGTACTGGTCAGTGTAAGATTCAGCCTGTACCAGTCAGTGTAAGATTCAGCCTGTACTGGTCAGTGTAAGATTCTGCCTGCACTGGTCAGTGTAAGATTCAGCCTGTACCAGTCAGTGTAAGATTCAGCCTGTACCGGTCAGTGTAAGATTCAGCCTGTGGCAGTCAGTGTAAGATTCAGCCTGTACCGGTCAATGTAAGATTCAGCCTGTATTGGTCAGTGTAAGATTCAGCCTGTATTGGTCAGTGCAAGATTCAGCCTGTACTGGTCAGTGTAAGATTCAGCCTGTACCAGTCAGTGTAAGATTCAGCCTGTACTGGTCAGTGTAAGATTCAGCCTGTACTGGTCAGTGTAAGATTCAGCCTGTACCAGTCAGTGTAAGATTCAGCCTGTACTGGTCAGTGTAAGATTCAGCTTGCAGTGGTCAAGATTCAGCCTGTACTGGTCAGTGTAAGATTCAGCATGTACCAGTCAGTGTAAGATTCAGCCTGTACTGGTCAGTGTAAGATTCAGCTTGCAGTGGTCAAGATTCAGCCTGTATGGGTCAGTATAAGATTCAGCCTGTACCAGTCAGTGTAGATTCAGCCTGTAATGGTGAGTGAAAGATTCAGCCTGTATTGGTCAGTGTAATAGTCAGCCTGTAACATTCAGTGTAAGTTTCAGCCTGTAACATTCAGTGTAAGTTTCAGCCTGTAACATTCAGTGTAAGATTTAGCCTGTACCGGTAAGTGTAAGATTCAGCCTGTAGTGATCAGTATAAGATTCAGACTGTAGTAGTCAGTGTAAGAATCAGCCTGTCGTGGTCAGTATAAGATTCAGTCTGTAGCGGTCAGTGCAACATTCAGCCTGTACAGGTCAGTGTAAGATTCAGCCTGTACGAGTCAGTGTAAGATTCAGCCTGTACCGGTCAGTGTAAGATTCAGCCTGTACCGGTCAGTGTAAGATTCAGCCTGTAGCAGTCAGTGTAAGATTCAGCCTGTACTGGTCAGTGTAAGATTGAGCCTGTACCAGTCAGCATAAGGTTCACCCTGTAACAGTCAGTGTAAGTTTCAGCCTGTAGCGATAAGTGTAAGATTCAGCCTGTAAGGGTCAGTCTAAGATTCAGCCTGTAACGATCAGTACAAGATGCAGCTTGTACCGAACAGTATAAGATTCAGCCTATAGCAGTCAGTGTAAGATTCAGCCTGGAAACTTTCAAACATAAACAAAAGGATACTAAAAACGTAATAAAAAGTGCAAAGGTAAATTACGAAAGGAAACTCGTGCAAAATATCCAGAAGGATAGCAAAAGCTTCTATAAGTATATAAAAGGGAGGAGAGTCACCAGGGTGAATGTTGATCCCTTGAAGATGAAACCGGAGAGTTAATAGTGGAGAACACTGAAATGGCAAAGATGCTAAATCAAAACTTTACCTCAGTTTTCACGCTGGAGGACACCAGTACCATTCCTATAGGAACGGACAATGGGTAATAGACAGGGTAGAACTTAGAACAATCAACATCGATCGGGAAAAGGTACTCAGCAAACTACTGGGATTGAGGGCAGGTAAGTCCCCCGGACCCGATGGCCTACATCCTAGGGTATTAAAGGAAGTGACGGCGGAAATAATGGATTCATTGGTTGTAATATTCCAAAATTCCCTGGACACGGGAAAGGTTCCAGTGGATTGGAAAAATGCTAATGTATCACCCTTATTCAAAAAGGGAGGGAGGTAAAATGTGGGAAATTACAGAGCAGTTAGTTTAACATCTGTTGTTGGGAAAGTGTTAGAATCAATTATCGAGGAAGCAATATCAGCACATTTGAAAAGTCAAAACACTCTCCATCAGAGTCAGGTTTTACGAAGGGCAAGTCATGCTTGGCTAATTTGCTCGAGTTCTTTGAGGATGTAACAAGCAAAGTGGATAATGGGGATCCTGTCGATGGAGCATATCTGTCCTTCTGGAAGGTGTTTGATAAGGTGCCGCACAAAAGGTTCATTCACAAGGTTAGATCACATGGGATTCGGGGTAATTTATTGGCTTGGATAGGTGACTGGCTGATGGACACAAGACTGAGAGTCGGGATAATGTTTTTCTGGATGGCAGGAAGTCACTAGTGGGGGTGCCACAGGGTTCGGTCCTCGGGCCCCAGCTATTTACAATCTATATCAGTGACTTGGATACAGGGATCGAAGGCTCTATAGACAAATTTGCAGGTGACACAAAAAATAGGCAGGACAGGAAGTTGCAATGAGGAAATAAGAAACTTACAAAGAGATACAGATAGGTTAGGAGAGTGGGCCAAAATGAGGCGGTCAGTGTAAGATTCAGCCTGCAGCGGTCAGTGTAAGATTCAGCCTGTAGCAGTCAGTGTAAGATTCAGCCTGTAGCGGTCATAGAATCATAGAAATCATAGAAACCCTACAGTGCAGAAGGAGGCCATTCGGCCCATCGAGTCTGCACCGACCACAATCCCACCCAGGCCCTACCCCACATATTTACCCGCTAATCCCTCTAACCTATGCATCCCAGGACTCTAAGGGGCAATTTTTAACCTGGCCAATCAACCTAACCCGCACATCTTTGGACTATGGGAGGAAACCGGAGCACCCGGAGGAAACCCACGCAAACACGAGGAGAATGTGCAAACTCCACACAGACAGTGACCCGAGCCGGGAATCGAACCCGGGTCCCTGGAGCTGTGAAGCAGCAGTGCTAACCACTGTGCTACCGTGCCGCCCGGTCAGTGTAAGATTCAGCCTGTAGTGGTCAGTGTTCGATTCAGCCTGTCTGGGTCAGTGTTAGATTCAGCCTGTCTGGCTCAGTGTAAGATTCAGCCTGTAGCGGTCAGTGTAAGATTCAGCCTGTAGCGGTCAGTGTAAGATTCAGCCTGTAGTGGTCAGTGTTAGATTCAGCCTGTAGCGGTCAGTGTTAGATTCAGCCTGTTTGGATCAGTGTAAGATTCAGCCTGTAGCAGCCAGTGTAAGGTTCAGCCTGTAGCAGTCAGTGATTTGACAGTTAATGTATCTGGAGTAGTTCCTCTCACACACGGACCCTGCAGGATCTGTGCAGTGATCTGGCTGCGCCCTCTGCTGTTCAGAACTGAGACACGGGGGATGAGGAGCGAATCCATCGCCACCTGCTGGTCCAGCCCAGAACTGCTGCTTTGATTTGACTTATTATTGTCACACGTATTGGGATACAGTGAAAAATATTGTTTCTTGCGTCCTATACAGACAAACCATACTGTTCATAGAGTACAGAGGGGAGAAGGAAAGGGGACGGTGCAGAATGTAGTGTTACAGTCATAGATAGGTAGGGTACAGAGAAAGATCAGCTTAATATAAGGTAGGTCCATTCATAAATCTGATGGCAGCAGGGAAGAAGCTGTTCTTGAGTCGGTTGGTATGTGAATTTTGTATCTTTTTCCCAACAGAAGAATGTGGAAGAGAGAATGTCTGGGGTGCGTGGGGTCCTTAATTATGCTGGTTGCTTTTGCTTTGTAGTTTCTTGCGCTCTTGGGCAGAGCAGGAGCCATACCAAGCTGTGATACATCCAGAAAGGATGCTTTCTATGCTGCAACTGCAGAGATTGGTAAGATTCGGAGCGGACATGCTAAATTTCCTTAGCCTCTTGAGGAAGTAGAGGCGTTGGTGGGCTAATTTAATGATAGTGTCGGCTTGGGGGGACCAGGACAGATTGTTGGTGATCTGGAAACTGAGAAACTTGAAGCTCTCGACCATGTCTACTTCATCCCCATTGATGTAAACAGGGACATGTTCTCCACTACACTTCCTGAAGTCAATGAGTAATTCCTTCATTTTACTGAAATTGAGGGAGAGATTATTGTCAGAGTGGCCGACTCCTGCTCCTATTTCATACATGCTAGTCATCTTAAATCTGTGTCCTCTGATTCTCAATCGTCCAGTGGGAACAGTGGCTCCCAATCTGGTATATCCAGCACTCCCTCGGGATTTTAACTGCCTCCATCAAATCTCCCTCTCAACCCCAAGGAGAATAGTCCCCAATTCCTCCAACAACCCACGTCACATACGGCAGAGGAGGAGAGATTCTTGGGAAGCAAAGGGGGTGAAAGGTTATGGCGGTGGGGGGGTGGAGGTGGTAGGCGGGATGTAGCCATGATCTTCCCGAGGGTGGCGGAGCAGATGGGAGGGGCAGAATGGCCCTTGCACCCACCTCTTTGTTCTTGTGTCTGATGAAGTCCCTTGACCCTTGAACTGTTCCGCTATCTCTGTAACCTCCTCCAGCCCCTACACCCCTTCCCTATCTCTGTAACGACCTCTAGCCCCTACACCCCTTCCCTATCTCTGAAACCTCCTCCAGCCCCTACACCCCTTCCCTATCTCTGTAACCTCCTCTAGCCCCTACACCCCTTCCCTATCTCTGTAACCTCCTCCAGCCCCTACACCCCTTCCCTATCTCTGTAACCTCCTCCAGCCCCTACACCCCTTCCCTATCTCTGTAACCTCCTCTAGCCCCTACACCCCTTCCCTATCTCTGTAACCTCCTCCAGCCCCTACACCCCCTCCCTATCTCTGTAATCTCCTCCAGCCCCTACACCCCTTCCCTATCTCTGTAACCTCCTCCAGCCCCTACAACCCTCCCTATCTCTGTAACCTCGTCCAGCCCCTACAACCCTCCCTATCTCTGTAACCTCCTCCAGCACCGACAACCCTCCCTATCTCTGTAACCTCCTCCAGCCCCTACACCCCTTCACTATCTCTGTAACCTCCTCCAGCCCCTACACCCCTTCCCTATCTCTGTAACCTCCTCCAGCCCCTACAACCCTCCCTATCTCTGTAACCTCCTCCAGCCTCTACAACCCTCCCTATCTCTGTAACCTCCTCCAGCCCCGACAACCCTCCCTATCTCTGTAACCTCCTCCAGCCCCTACACCCCTTCCCTATCTCTGTAACCTCCTCCAGCCCCTAACCCTTCCCTATCTCTGTAACCTCCTCCAGCCCCTACCCCCTCCCTATCTCTGTAAACTCCTCCAGCCCCTATACCCCCTCCCTATCTCTGTAACCTCCTCCTGCCCCTACATCCCTTCCCTATCTCTGTAATCTCCTCCAGCCCCTACACCCCTCCCTATCTCTGTAATCTCCTCCAGCCCCTTCACCCCCTCCCTATCTCTGTAACCTCCTCCAGCCCCTACCCCCTCCCTATCTCTGTAACCTCCTCCAGTCCCTATCCCCTCCCTATCTCTGTAACCTCCTCCAGCCCCTACCCCCTCCCTATCTCTGTAACCTCCTCCAGCCCCTACCCCTTCCCTATCTCTGTAACCTCCTCCAGCCCCTACACCCCCTCCCTATCTCTGTAACCTCCTCCAGCCCCTACCCCCTCCCTATCTCTGTAACCTCCTCCAGCCCCTACCCCTTCCCTATCTCTGTAACCTCCTCCAGCTCCTACACCCCCTCCCTATCTCTGTAACCTCCTCAAGCCCCTACACCCCTCCCTATCTCTGTAACCTCCTCCAGCTCCTACACCCCCTCCCTATCTCTGTAACCTCCTCCAGCCCCCACCCCCTCCCTATCTCTGTAACCTCCTCCAGCCCCTGCCCCCTCCCTATCTCTGTCACCTCCTCCAGCTCCTACACCCCCTTCCTATCTCTGTAACCTCCTCCAGCACCTCCACCCCCTCCCTATCTCTGTAACCTCCTCAAGCCCCTACACCCCTCCCTATCTCTGTAACCTCCTCCAGCCCCCTACACACCTCCCTATCTCTGTAATCTCCTCCAGCCCCTAGAACCCTCCCTATCTCTGTAACCTCCTCCAGCCACTATAACTCTCCCTATCTCAATAATCTCCTCCAGCCTACAACCCTTCCTATCTCTGTAACCTCCTCCAGCCCCGACACCCCTCCCTATCTCTGTGACCTCCTCCAGCTCCTATAATCCTCCCTATCTCTATAATCTCCTCCAGCCCCCTACACCCCTCCCTATCTCTGTAATCTCCTCCAGCCCCGACACCCCTCCCTATCTCTGTAACCTCCTCCAGCCACTATAACTCTCCCTATCTCAATAATCTCCTCCAGCCTACAACCCTTCCTATCTCTGTATCCTCGTCCAGTCCCGACACCCCTCCCTATCACTGTAGCCTCCTCCAGCCCCGACACCCCTCCTTATCTCTGTAACCTCCTCCAGTCCCTACAACCCTCCCTATCTCTGTAACCACCTCCAGTCCCTACAACCCTCCCTATCTCTGTAACCTCCTCCAGTCCCTAAAACTCTCCCTATCTCTGTAACCTCCTCCAGCCCCTACAACCCTCCCTCTGTAACCTCCTCCAGCTCCTACAACCCTCCCCATCTCTGTAACCTCCTCCAGCCTTATCCCCCTCCCTATCTCTATAACCTCTTCCAGATGCTAAACCCTCCCCATCGCTGTAACCTCTTCCAGCCCCGACAACCCTCCCGATCTCTGTAATCTTACACTGACCGATACAGACTTAATCTTACTGGTACAGGCTGATCTTACTCCTGGGTTTTCCAGCCGCGCACGCCCCAAAACCGGAAAACCCTGCCCGATGTCAATGGACCTTTTCCTGGTCCTGTGTCCCCACTCGTAGTGGGCGGGACGGGAAAACTCTGCCCTTTGCATCCCAGACTGCAGAGCAACAGCAGCGAAACCGAGACAGCCCAGAGGTAAGCAGCATGGTGGCACAGTGGTTAGCACTGCTGCTTCACAGCGACGGGGTCCTGGGTTCGATCCCCGGCTCGGGTCACTGTCTGTGTGGAATTTGCACGTTGTCTGTGTGGGTTTGCTCCAGTTTCCTCCCACAGTCTGAAAGTTGTGTTGGTTAGGGTGCATTGGCCATGCTAAATTCTCCCTCAGTGTACCCGAACAGGCGCCAGAGTGTGGAAACTAGGGGATTTTCACAGTAACTTCATTGCAGTGCTAATGTTGTGACTAATATTTTAACTTTGACAACAACAGAATCCCAGCCCCGTCCTTGACAGGAACCCAAAATTACAGAGACTTGGCAGCTCATGTAATAATCAAGGTTGTTGATGGATTGCAAGTGCTGACTATCGATGATTCAATTAGTGGTGACATCTTGGAACCACTTCACTCTTCATGGAGACTGGGAGGCGGCATCGTGTCTACAGAGCTTACCTCACTGGTTCATCCCTGAGACGAACCATGGGATTGAAGGGCGGGATTACAAGGAGAGACTCGTCTTGCATTCCCTCGAGGAAAGGCGGCTGATCTAATCGTGGAATTCAGAATAATTAAATTACCCCATCGGTGTGAGGGAGAATTACTTTCTCACGGCGGGGGTTGGTGGGGGGGGCGCCCGGATCTCCAAATCAAAGACAGTGGGGATATCAGCCAGTACTTCTTCACACAAGAGGGGTGGCATTGGGGAACGCACTTCCTCCACCCCCCCCCCCCTCCCTCCCTCCCCCAAACCCGGACAAGGTTGATGAACCTGGGGAGGTTACAAAGTTAGGATTGATAGGGCTAATTTTGGGGCTGGGAGATTGAGGGAGAAACGCAATGGTGGGAAAAACAGAGATACGTTGCAACGGTCATGATGTGGATAGCATGGTTTGACCGAGGGGCTGAAGGGTCTCCTCCTTCCTCGGATAATACTCATTGTCTAACTCTGCTTTTACCTTGCAGAGTAAAGTCGGCCTATGTCTCAGGCAGTAATCAGCACCAGGTTACCAAGCTAACCTAGCTCCCTCTGCCCACCCGCGCTCAAACTCCCAGGGTATTCTCTCTCCATCACTCCCCGCTTTCCCCAATCCGCAGACATTGAGAGCAACTTTAACTCCTCCTTCAACCAACCTCAAAGAAGCCAGCACAGACAGGAAACTGTGACCAGGAGCTCAGCGAGGCTGAATAACAAGTGGCTCCTCTCAATAAAGAATTATTTTTCCATTACCACCCCTACAACCCTCCCTATCTGTGTAACCTCCTCCAGCCCCTACAACCCTCCCTGTCTCTGGAACCTCCTCCAGCCCCTACAACCCTCCCTATCTCTGGAACCTCCTCCAGCCCCTACAACCCTCCCTATTTCTGTAACCTCCTCCAGCCCCTACAACCCTCCCTATTTCTGTAACCTCCTCCAGCCCCTACAATCCTCCCTATCTCTGCAACCTCCTCCAGCCCCTACAACCCTCCCTGTCTCTGTATCCTCCTTCAGCCCCAACACCCCTCCCTATTTCTGTAACCTCCTCCAGCCCCTACAATCCTCCCTATCTCTGGAACCTCCTCCAGCCTCTACAACCCTCCCTACCTCTGTAACCTCCTCCAGCCACTACAACCCTCCCTACCTCTGTAACCTCCTCCAGCCCCTACAACCCTCCCTACCTCTGTAACCTCCTCCAGCCCCTACAACACTCCCTATCTCTGCAACCTCCTCCAGCCCCTACAACCCTCCTAATCTCTGTAACCTCCTCCAGCCTCTACGCCCCTCCCTACCTCTGTAACCCCCTCCAGCCACTACAACCCTCCCTATCTCTGCAACCTCCTTCAGCCCCTACAACCCTCCCTATCTCTGCAACCTCCTTCAGCCCCTACAACCCTCCTAATCTCTGTAACCTCCTCCAGCCTCTACGCCCCTCCCTACCTCTGTAACCTCCCCCAGCCCTGAACTGAACTGATCTGAATCAGTTCAACCACACACTCAATCGTGTTACTTCGTGTATTTTTAAAAACATTACACAGTTTTGAAGCAAAAATAAGAATAACACAGCACATTAGCTATGAGTATTCGGTTCCCCATCTCTGTGACCCCCTCCAGCCCCTCCAACTCTCCCAATCTCTGATTAACACCCACTCCACATGACTGTGCCTCGGACAATGTCACGATCCTCCTGGGAGGAACCGCTTTGATAATGGACTCCTGTTCTGAGGTGAATTCTGAGCATCTGACCTTCTGACCCAGAGGTCAGAGTGCACGCCTATGGTGCAGTTTTCTAATTCAATGAACTCCTGTAGGATTCCAAAGGACAACAGGCAGGACAGAGAAAAAACACCCCAGTTAGGGTGGAGGGGATTGGCACTCTGATCGCTATGTTGTGTTTATCCACGTGGAAGTTGATAACTAATCTATTTACCACTTCTTCCCTATTGAAGTGCGGTGATCTGCATCACATTCCTCTCTGCTTGATGTCATTACATAAAGACCAAAGGTTCAGGGTGTGACTCTCTGGCGTTGTGCCATTCTCTGAATAATAACCCACGCAAACTCCCCCAGTGAGGGCAGGGGGGAGTGGGGGCGATGCTGATGCACTCCTTTTCTGAGGAAGGATGCTCTTGGTCTCGAGGCAGTGCAGCGAAGGTTTACCAGGCCGATTCCGGGGATGGCGGGACTGATGTATGAGGAGGGATTGACTTAGGTTAGGATTGTTTTCGCTGGAGTTCAGTCGGATGAGGCAGGATAGCCTCACAACTCCAGGAACCCGGGTTCAATTCCCGGCTTGGGTCACCGTCCGTGTGGAGTGTGCATGTTCTCCCCGTGTCTGCGTGGGTTTCCTCCGGGTATTCTGGTTTCCTCCCACACTCCCAAAGACACGTGGCCAAAAGAGAAAATGCTGGAAAATCTCGGCAGGTCTGGCAGCATCTGAAAGGAGAGAAAAGAGCTGACGTTTCGAGTCCAGAGGAGCCTTTGTCAAAGCTAAAAGGCACAGAAAGTGGGAGATATTTATACTGCAGAGTGAGCGAATGAAAGATGAGTCATAGCCACAGAAACCAGGGGAAAGGCTGCTAATGACAGTCCATAGAAAGAACAAAGAACAAAGAACAATACAGCACAGGAAACAGGCCCTTCGGCCCTCCAAGCCTGTGCCGCTCCTTAGTCCAACTAGACCAATCGTTTGTATCCCTCCATTCCCAGGCTGCTCATGTGACTATCCAGGTAAGTCTTAAACGATGCCAGCGTGTCTGCCTCCACCACCCTACTTGGCAGCGCATTCCAGGCCCCCACCACCCTCTGTGTAAAAAACATCCCTCTAATATCTGAGTTATACTTCGCCCCTCTCACCTTGAGCCCGTGACCCCTCGTGATCGTCACTTCTGATCTGGGAAAAAGCTTTCCACCGTTCACCCTATCTATCCCCTTCATAATCTTGTACACCTCTATTAGATCTCCCCTCATTCTCCGTCTTTCCAGGGAGAACAACCCCAGTCTACCCAATCTCTCCTCATAGCTAAGACCCTCCATACCAGGCAACATCCTGGTAAACCTTCTCTGCACTCTCTCTAACGCCTCCACGTCCTTCTGGTAGTGCGGCGACCAGAACTGGACGCAGTACTCCAAATGTGGCCTAACCAGCGTTCTATACAGCTGCATCATCAGACTCCAGCTTTTATACTCTATACCCCGTCCTATAAAGGCAAGCATACCATATGCCTTCTTGAAAGTGTGAATGGCCAAACGGCAGAGAAGCTGAAATCAGAGGGTAAACTGTGACAGATGAAGATGTGGGGGGAGAGGGGGGATGGGTGGGAGAGAGGTAAAAAGGGGGAAAGGGGAAGCAAAGGGTTTTGCTTATTTATTAGTCACAAGTAGGCTTACATTAACACTGCAATGAAGTTACTGTGAAAATCCCCTAGTTGCCACATTGCGGCACCTAACCAGCATGTCTTTAGGACTGTGGGAGGAAACCGGAGCACCCAGAGGAAACCCACGCAGACTCGGGGAGAACGTGCAGACTCTGCACAGACAGTGACCCAAGCTAGGAATCGAACCCGGGTCCCTGGCGCTGTGAGGCAGCAGTGCTAACCACTGTGCTACCGTGCCGCCCCTGGCAATAAAATAGGGGGAAAGAGAGGGGGAGGGAAAGGAAAATGAAGAAAGACAATAAAGAAATAAAAGGTAGGGAACAATTAAAAATAATTAAAATGAAAAGAAAGAGGGCCGAGGTGGGGTAGAGCGAATCATCTGAAGTTGTTGAATTCGATGTTGAGACCGGAAGGCTGTAAATTGCCCAGCCGGAAGATGAGATGCTGTTCCTCCAGTTTGCGTTGAGCCAAAGATGTGCGGGTTAGGTGGATTGGCCATGTTAAATTGACCCTTAGTGTCAGGGGGATTAGCAGGGTAAATAAGTGGAGTTACGGGAATAGGGTCTGAGTGGGATTGTGGTTGGTGCAGACTCGATGGGCCAAATGGCCTCCTTCTGCACTGTAGGGATTCTATGGTATGTTTCTGAATTAAAAACCGGGTTAAAGGGATATGGGGAACAGGTGGGGACGTGTATTGGAGACCAGGGAGAGATTGAATGATGGAACAGGCTCAATTTTGCCTCCTTCTGCTCCTAGTTCCTCTGTTCATCACATGACCTGCTCCCCCTGCCCACGCATTCCCCAGCCATTGGTCGGGCAACGCGTATACTAATTCACTGTATACTGAAACATGTGACAATAACAAATCAAATCAAATCAAACCCACCTCCCCGCTTAGTCACACCCCCGGCCTCCCAGCCAGAAGCTTCGAGTTTGAGTCCCAATCCAGGGCTCGGAAAAGGTGTGTTCCTGGCGTAGCCAAACATGTGGTGTGTCAACGTGTAAATCCTTCCAACATAGACGCCAATGGTGAATGATGAGAGTGGGAGAGATTCCTGCTCAGATACCTGATGGATAGGTCATTGGCGTCTCTACCATCACTGACCATCACTCCAGGCTACACAGCAAGGGGTGGAAAAGTGGACATCACCCCAGCAACTCGGTACTCGGAGAATACAAGAGCAGGGATGTACTGCTGAGGCTCTATCAGGCTCTGGTCAGACCACATTTAAAATATTGCAATCAAGTTTGGGCCTCATTTCTAAGGAAGGATGTGTTTACCTTGAAGGGGGTTCAGAGGAGGTTCATGAGTATGATCCCGGGAATGAAAGGCTTGACGTATGAGGAGCGCCTGAGGAGCCTGGGTCTGAACTCGATGGAGTTGAGAAGGATGAGGGGGGATCCCATTGAAACGTACAGAATACTGAAAGGCCTGGATAGAGTGGATGTGGGGAAGATGTTTCCATTAGTCGGAGAGACTAGGGTCTGAGGACACAGTCTCAGAGTAAAGGGACAACCCTGTAGAACTTCCGCTGAGGCTAGGGGAGAAAAAAACCAGAGGGCATGGGTTAAGGGTGAAAGGAGAAAAGTTTAAAGGGAATATTAGGGGGGGCTTCTTCACGCAGAGAGTGGTGGGAGTGTGGAATGAGCTGCCGGATAAAGTAACATTTAAGAAAAACTTGGACGGGTTCATGGATGAGAGGGGTGTGGAGGGATATGGTCCAAGTGCAGGTCAGTGGGATTAGGCATAAAATGGTTCGGCACAGACAAGAAGGGCCAAAAGGCCTTTTTCTGAGCTGTAATTTTCTATGGTTCTAACTGAGATGAGGAGGAATTTCTTCATGCCAGAGGGTGGTGAATCTGTGGAATTCATTGCCACAGAAAGCCACGGAGGTCAAATCATTGAGTGTCTTTAAGACAGAGGTAGGTAGGTTTTTGATTGGTAAGGGGATCAAAAGTTTGATTTTGATTTGATTTATTATTGTCACATGTATACAGTGAAAAGTATTGTTTCTTGCACACTATACAGACAAAGCATACTGTTCATAGAGAAGGAAAGGAGAGAGTGCAGAACATAGTGTTACAGTCATAGCTGGGGTGCAGAAAAAGATCAACTTAGTGCGAGGTTGGTCCATTCAAACGTCTGATGGCAGCAGGGAAGAAGCTGTTATTGAGTCAGTCAGTATGTGTCTTCAGACGTTTTTGTATCTTTTCCTGATGGAAGAAGGTGGAAGTGAGTATGTCCGGGGTGTGTGGGCTCCTAATTCTGTTGGCTGCTTTTCCGAGGCAGTGGGAAGTGTAGACAGAGTCAATGGATGGGAGGCTGGTTTGCGTGATGGACTGGGCTACATTCACGACCCTTTGTAGTTTCTTGTGGTCTTGGGCAGAGCAGGAGCCAGACCAAGCTGTGATACAACCAGAGAGAATGCTTTCTATGGTGCATCTGTTAAAGTTGGTGAGAGTCATAGCCGACATGCCAAATTCCCTTCCCTCCTGAGAAAGTAGAGGCGTTGGTGGGCTTTCGTAACTATAGTGTCGGCATGGGGGGACCAGGACAGGTTGTTGGTGATCTGGACACCTGGAAACCTGAAGCGCTCGACCATTTCTACTTCGTCCCTGTTGATGTAGACAGGAGCATGTTCTCCTTTACACTTCCTGAAGTCGATGACAATCTCCTTCATTTTACTGACATTGAGGGAGAGATTATTATCATTGCAAATCCCACTGCGGCAGCTGGCTGGAATTTAAATTCAATCTATTCGCCATTCCAATTTCTATAAGTGATAAAAATCCAGAATGGAAAGGCAGGCCCAGACTTGGTGGCTGGGAAAACAATCATCAGGTTTTATTAAAAATTCATCCAGTTCATTAATGTCCTGGAGGGAAGGAAATCTGCCGCCCTTACCTGGTCTGGCCCACATGTGATTCCAGACGCACAGCAACGTGGTTGAATTCTTAACTGGGCCGCTTCGAAACAGCCGAGCAAGAGACTCAGTTCAAGGGTGGCACAGTGGTTAGCACTGCTGCCTCACAGCGCCAGGGACCCAGGTCCGATTCCCGGCACGGTGGGGCAGTGGTTAGCACTGCTGCCTCACAGTGCCAGAGATCCGGTTCGATTCCCAGCACGATGGCACAATGGTTAGCACTGCTGCCTCACAGCGCCAGGGATCCGGTTCGATTCCCGGCACGGTGGCACAGTGGTTAGCACTGCTGTCTCACAGCGCCAGGGATCCAGTTCGATTCCCGGCACGGTGGCACAGTGGTTAGCATTGCTGCCTCACAGTGCCAGGGATCCGGTTCGATTCCCGGCACGGTGGCACAGTGGTTAGCACTGCTGCCTCACAGTGCCAGGGACCCGGGTTCGATTCCCGGCACGGTGGCACAGTGGTTAGCACTGCTGTCTCACAGCGCCAGGGATCCAGTTCGATTCCCGGCACGGTGGCACAGTGGTTAGCATTGCTGCCTCACAGTGCCAGGGATCCGGTTCGATTCCCGGCACGGTGGCACAGTGGTTAGCACTGCTGCCTCACAGTGCCAGGGACCCGGGTTCGATTCCCGCTTCAGGTATCTGTCAGTGTGAAGTTTGCATGTTCTCCCCATGCCTGCGTGGGTTTCCTTCAGCTGTTCCGGTTTCCTCCCACAGTCCAAAGAGGTGCAGGTTAGGTGGATTGGCCATGCTAAATTGCCCCTTAATGTCCAAAGATGTGTAGGTTAGGGGGATTGGCCATGCTAAATTGCCCCTTAATGTCCAAAGATGTGTAGGTTAGGGGGATTGGCCATGCTAAATTGCCCCTTAATGTCCAAAGATGTGCAGGATAGGTGGAGTTAGTGGGGTAAATACGCAGGGGAAAGGGCAAGATGCTCCATCGGAGAGTCGGTGCCGACTCGATGGGCCGAATGGCCTCCTTCAGCACTGCTGGGATTCTACGATTCTGAGGGCGTTAAAACATGGGAGACAGAGATCGGCCTTGACAACCACACCCACATCTCGGAAGGGGAACAAAATCCCTCAGGGACATGTGTCCCTCAGCATTGGACAACCCCGTGGAAGCACCACACTCACCATCCCGTGCCCACCTGTCCTGCTGAACGCCTCCCAGTGCAACACCTTGAGCAGAAGGGCCCCTCCCCCTCAATGGGCTGAAAGAAAGATTCCCACAGATGTTACTAGCACTGAGAGGAGGGGCAGAATGGCCTGTGCCTCGACGCATTGCAACTATCTTTTGTTTCAACATCACCTTAAAGGCTCGGTGGTATTTTGTGATGTGAATGTTATTTAAATTGTTATGTTGCCAGAAAAGAATGTAGGTTTGGGCTGGGCTGCCTTTGGATAAGAGAGACAAGTGTATTCAATAGAAATAAACCTGCATGAGAGGGAAACGGGCTAGCACGCAAGGGGGAGGATTCAGGTGTGGAAAAGACAGACAAACACACTGGAGTGTGTCAGCTTGAACTTTGTTTGGGGCACTTACTCTGTATTGAGGGACAAGTGCAAAGACACGCCTAAACAACCCCCTAATCAATGCCTATACAACCTGTTGAATCATGCAGGCACGGCATACTTCACCGCACAATAAGCCGTCATGTGCAATTTAGATTCCACAAATTTCCCAACGACATTCTCGACCTGTCAGTCTGCAAGTCTTGTCGGGGCCAGAGACGCACGGGGAGGACTGATCCCTCCAGAGCACCCCATGGTCGAAGAGCTGCGCTCTCCAGTGGGATCCGGAGCAGTCATGCTTCACAGCTGGCTTGCAGTGATGGTGTTACAGCTGTTCCTGCTGGCAGGTACATGTCAGGACTGGGAAAGGGGCAGTGTTTTGTGTCGGAGGGGCTGGAGGAGATTATGGAGATAGAAACCGTCTCCAGCCCCTACGACCCTCCCTTTCTCTGTATCCTCCTCCAGCCCCTACAACCCTTCCCATCTCTGTAACCTCCTCCAGCCTCTACAACCCACCCTATCCCTGTAACCTCCTCCAGCCCCTATGCCCCTCCCTATCTCTGTAACCTCCTTCAGCCCCTACAACCCTCCCCATCTCTGTAACCTCCTCCAGCCCCTACAACCCTCCCTATCTCTGTAACCTCCTCCAGCCCCTACAATCCTCCCTAACTCTGTAACCCCCTCCAGCCCCTACAACCCTGCCTATCTCTGTAACCTCCTCCAGCCCCTACAACCCTGCCTATCTCTGTAACCTCCTCCAGCCCCTACAACCTTCCCTATCGCTGTAACCTCCTCCAGCCTTTACAACCCTCTCTATCTCTGTAACTTCCTCCAGCCCCTACAACCCTCCCTATCTCTGTAACTTCCTCCAGCCCCTACAACCCTCCCTATCTCTGGAACTTCCTCCAGCCTCTACAGCCCTCCCTATCTCTGTAACTTCCTCCAGCCCCTACAACCCTCCCTATCTCTGTAACTTCCTCCAGCCCCTACAACCCTGCCTATCTCTGTAACCTCCTCCAGCCCCTACAACCTTCCCTATCGCTGTAACCTCCTCCAGCCTCTACAACCCTCCCTATCTCTGTAACTTCCTCCAGCCCCTACAACCCTCCCTATCTCTGTAACTTCCTCCAGCCCCTACAGCCCTCCCTGTCCCTGTAACTTTCGTGATGTGGAGATGCCGGCGTTGGACTGGGGTAAACACAGTAAGAAGTTTAACAACACCAGGTTAAAGTCCAACAGGTTTATTTGGTAGCAAAAGCCTGTGGCTTTTGCTACCAAATAAACCTGTTGGACTTTAACCTGGTGTTGTTAAACTTCTTACTGTAACTTTCACCAGCCCCTACAACCTTCCCTATACTTTTGATTTGATTTATTATTGTCACATGTATTGGGATACAGTGAAAAGTATTGTTTCTTGCATGCTATCCAGACAAAGCATACCGTTCATAGAGCACACAGGGGAGAAGGAAAGGAGAGAATGCAGAATGTAGTGTTACAATCATAGCTCGGGTGTAGAGAAAGATCAACTTAATGCAAGGTCGGTCCATTCAAAAGTCTGACGGCAGCAGGGAGATAGCTGAGCGTGGGAGACAGAGTGGGGAGAGTGGGCAGGGGCTGCAGTTAAGGACGGTGTCCTGTGTCAGTCAGTTTTGGGGGCTCCCCCATTCACTGTGTCTGCCCTCGACAAAGATGACAGGATAAGACACCTCCTATTTAACTCGCTGCTGACACAGATAGTGAACAGTGTGGATGGACGGCTAAAATTACAAAGGTGGATTATGTTAACAAGTGATGGATTGAGGCAAATGGATTTCAAGGTAGGACAACGCAAGATCATCCACTTCTCACTGTGGCACAATGGTTAGCACTGTTGCCTCACAGCGCCAGGGACCTGGGTTCGGTCCCTGGCTTGGGTGACTGTGCAGAGTTAGCACGTTCTTCCCATGTCTGTGTGGGTTTCCTCTGGGTGATTGATTGATTTATTATTGTCACATGTTGCGCACTATACAGACAAAGCATACCATTCATAGAGAAGGAAAGGAGAGAGTGCAGAATGTAGTGTTACAGTCACAGATAGGGTGTAGAAAAAGACCAACTTAATGCGAGGTAGGTCCATTCAAAAGTCTGGCAGCAGCAGGGAAGAAGCTGTTCTTGAGTCGGTTGGTACGTGGCCTCAGACTTTTGTATCTTTTTCCCTACGGAAGAAGGTGGAAGAGAGAATGTCCGGGGTCCGTGGGGTCCTTAATTATCCTAGCTGCTTTTCCGAGGCAGTGGGAAGTGTCGACAGAGTCAATGGATGGGAGGCTGGTTTGAGTGATGGACTGGGATTCGTTCACAACCGTTTGTAGTTTCTTGTGGTCTTGGGCAGAGCAGGAGCCAGACCAAGCTGCGATACATCCTGAAAGGATGCTTTCTATGGTGCATCTGTAAAAATTGATGAGAGTTGTAGCGGACACACCAAATTTCCTTCACCTCCTGAGAAAGTAGAGGCGTTGGTGGGCTTTTTTAGCGAGATCATCGGCATGGGGGGACCAGGGCAGGTTGTTAGTGATCTGGACACCTAAAAACTTGAAGCTCTTGACCATTTCCACTTTGTCCCCGTTCATGTAGACAGGGGCATGTTCTCCTCCACACTTCCTGAGGTCGATGACAATCTCCTTCATTTTATTGACATTGAGGGAGAGATTATTGTTGCCGCACCAGTTCACCAGATTCTCTATCTCATTCCTGTACTCTGTCTCGTCATTGTTTGAGATCCGACCCATTATGGTGGTGTCATCATCAAACTTAAAAATGGAACCCATGCAGAGAACGTGCAAACTCCACGCAGACAACCACCCGAGCAGGGAATTACACGGGGGTCCCTGACGCTGTGAGGTGGCAGTGTTAACCATCGTGCCACTTCCCCCAACATCATTGGTCAGAACATTGAATACAGGAGTTGGGACGTCTTGTTGAAGTTGTACAAGACATTGGTGAGGCCACATTTGGAATACTGTGTACAGTTCTGGCCACCCTATTATATAAAGGATATTATTAAACTACAAAGAGTGCAGAAAAGATTTACTAGGATGCTACTGGGACTCGATGGATTGAGTTTTAAGGAGAGGCTGGATAGACTGGGACTTTTTTCTCTGGAGCGTAGGGGGCTGAGGGGTGATCTTATAGAGGTCTATAAAATAATGAGGGCTACAGATCAGCTAGATTGTCAATATCTTTTCCCAAAGGTAAGGGAGTCTAAAACTAGAGGGCATAGGTTTACGGTAAGAGGGGAGAGATACAAAAGTGTCCAGAGGGGCAATTCTTTCACACAGAGGGTGATGAGTGTCTGGAACAAGCTGCCAGAGGTAGTAATAGAGGCGGGTGCCATTTTGTCTTTTAAAAAGCATTTAGACAGTTACATAGGTAAGATGGGTATAGAGGGATATGGTCAAACGCGGGCAATTAGGACTAGCTTCCGGGTTTAAAAAAAAAGGGCGGCATGGACAAGTTGGGTCGAAGGGCCTGTTTCCATGCTGTAAACCTCTATGACTCTATGGCTCTATCTTGCTGCTTTTATTTCCAATTTCCAGGCTTTGCGGTATTTTGCCGCCAACCTTAGGTTAGGTTAGCCTCGGGGATTGGGCAGGGGAGGGGGGAGACGGGTGGGGGGGTGGGGTGGGGGGGCAGGGAGGTGCAGTTAGATTTTACCAGGTTACAACCGTGATGGAACTTAACCCTGAAAAGTGTGAGGTGATGCACGTTGGACGGAGTAACCTGACAAGGAAGTATACTGTGAAAGGTCGGACATTGGGAAGTTCCGAAGAACAAAGGGACCTTGGGATGTGACTGGAAAGGTTAAATCCAGAGGAGGGTTTACGCAAACCGGGCTGTGCTTTCCCCGGATATCAGCACAGCAGGGATATTCGAGATTCTTAACACAAACCATTCCGTCTCACTCGAGGGAAACTCTTTCCGCTGTGACCAAAGCAAAATACCGCGGATGACGGAGATTCGAAATACGCACAGGGAATGCTGGAAAAAAAACCCAGCAGCATCTGCAGAGATAGAAAGAGAGTTTACATTTCCAGCCCCTCCGACTATTCTTCAGAGCTCTGAACCATCTCTGACCATCTCAAGACGAGGGGTTAGAGAGTAAAATCGAGAGGTAGGCCTTTCAGGAAGGAGATGAGGTGTGGGTGGCATGGTAGCACAGTGGTTAGCACAGTGGTTAGCACTGCTGCCTCACAGTGCTAGGGACCTGGGTTCGATTCCTGGCTTGAGTAACTGTCTGTGTGGAGGTTTTTTTATTTATTAGTGTCACAAGTGGGCTGACATTAACACTTCAATGAAGTTACTGTGAAAATCCCCCAGTTGCCACACTCCGGCGCCTGTTCGGGTACACTGAGGGAGAATTTAGCACGGCCAATGCACCCTAACCAGCACGTCTTTCGGACTGTGGGAGGAAGCCAGAGCATCCGGAGGAAACCCACGCAGACATGGGGAGAACGTGCAGACTCCGCACGGATAGTGACCCAAATCAGGAATCGAACCCAGGTCCCTGGTGCTGTGAGGCAGCAATGCTAACCACTGTGCCACTGTGCCCTTCTCCCCGTGTCTGCGTGGGTTTCCTCCGAGTGCTCCGGTTTCCTCCCACACTCCAAAGATGTGCGGGTTAGGTTGATTACCCCTTAGTGTCAGGGGGATTAGCAGGGTAAATACATGGGGTGATAGGGATAGGGCCTGGGTGGGATTGTTGTTGTGCAGGCTCGATGGGCCAAATGGCCTCTTCTGCACTCAATATCCACCAGCACTCTGCACCCCATTTTAAAATGTAAAGATTAAACAACATCGTAAGAAGGAATCACAGGACAGAGACAGGGCTATAAAAGGCCAATCAGGGCATGGCATCGTGCTATCCCTCCACAAGAGAAACTCACTTTGTGCTACTCTCCTACCTTGTCCTCGTAGCCCAGAAAATTCTCTCTCGTCAGATGACTTTCCACCTCTCTTTGGGAAGCCACGGTTGAATTTGCCACCACCACTCCCTGGAGTCATTAATGATCCAAGATGCAGTGTCTACTTGTTCTGCATTGGATAATGTTAGTCCGATAACTGATCTCCGCTCACTGTGCTCGATCAGGTAAACCCAGACTGTCTGCTCGGCTAAACTGAACAGGCACACAGAAAGTCCTCGAAACTGAACTGTACGAGTGAGTGCAGGCATTTTGTGATTGCTGGGATATTTTTAAGCATTGTAATTTAACCCGGTGCACATTTAGGGTGGGTATTCCTGGCCACCTCTCCCACGGCGGGGCGTCCGGCAATAGGGGGCGGCGAGCCAACAGCACAGGCGAGATCGTCTGGTCCCAACAAGTGTTATGGTGTTTCAGGTGATGCTGCCCGACTCACCACTGGGGAACCCACCACAGTGTTTGAGAGGGGGGCGGTGTGGGGTATGTCACCTTAGGTGGGGCAGGAACGTAGCCCAATCCACCACGCAAACCAGCCTCCCATCCAACGACTGTCTACACTTCCCGCTGCCTCGGAAAAGCAGCCAGCATAATCGAGGACCCCACGCACCCCGGACATTCTCTCTTCCATCCTCTTCCGTCGGGAAAAGGATACAAAAAAGTCTGAGGACACGTACCAACCGACTCAAGAACAACTTCTTCCCTGCTGCCATCAGACTTTTGAATGGACCAAACTCGCACTAAGTTGATCTTTCTCTACACCCTGGCTGTGACTGTAACACTACATTCTGCACTCTCTCCTTTCCTTCTCTATGAGCGGTATGCTTTGTCCGTATCGGCGCAAGAAACAATACTTTTCACTGCTAATACGTGTGACAATAATAAATCAAATCAAATCCCACCCTGACAAATGGGTGTCATCTCTGCATAGCTCCGAGGTGAATCAAAGGTGAAACAGATGGCAAACTGGCTAGTCCTTTTCAGGATGGTAACTGGCGACCAGTGGTGTTCCACAGGGGTCAGTGTTGGGACCACAACTTTTCACTCAATACATTAATGAGCTGGAAGATGGAACTGAGGGCATGATTACTAAATTTGTGGATGATGCAAAGATATGTAGAGGGACAGGTAGTATTGAGGAAGCGAGGGGGCTGCAGAATGACTTGGACAGGTTAGGAGGGGGGGGCAAAGAAGTAGCAGATGGAATACAATGTGGGAAAATGTGAGGTTATACACTTTGGAAGGAAGAATAGAGGCGTGGACTATTTTCTAAATGGGGAAAGGCTTCGGAAATCTGAAGCACAAAGGGACTTGGGAGTCCTGGTTCAGGATTCTCTTAAGTTTAACATGCAGGTTCAGTTGGCAATTAGGAAGGGAAATGCAATGTTAGCATTCATTTCTAGAAGGCTAGAATACAAGATGTGGAGATGCCGGCGTTGGACTGGGATAGGCACAGTAAGAACTCTCACAACACCAGGTTAAAGTCCAACAGGTTTATTTGGTGGCACAAGCCACAAGCTTTTGGAGCGCCTCCCCTTCATCAGGTGAGTGGGAGTTGTGTTCACAAACAGGACGTATGTCGATACAAACTCAATTTACAAGATAATGGTTGGAATGCGAGTCTTTACAGGTAATCAAGCCTTAAAGGTACAGACAATGTGAGTGGAGAGAGGGTTAAGCACAGGTTAAAGAGGTGTGCGTGTGCATGTCCTGTGGAGGCACACATGAGGACGGCCTCAGCCGGGATCTTGGGTTCATGTCACACTATCTGTAACCCCCACGACTTGCCTGGGCTTGCAAAATCTCACTAACTGTCCTGGCTGGCGACAATACACATCTCTTTAACCTGTGCTTAACCCTCTCTCCACTCACATTGTCTGTACCTTTAAGACTTGATTACCTGGAAAGACTCGCATTCCAACCATTATCTTGTAAATTGAGTTTGTATCGATATACTCCCTGTTTGTGAACACAACTCCCACTCACCTGATGAAGTGGCATACTCCAAAAGCTAGTGCTGCCAAATAAACCTGTTGGACTTTAACCTGGTGTTGTGAGACTTTTTACTAGAATACAAGAGCAGGGGTGTGCTGCTGAGGCTGTATAAAGCTCTGGTCAGACCCCATTCGAAGTATTGTGAGCAGTTTTGGGCTTCATACCTAAGGAAGGATGTGTTGACCTTGGCGGGGGTCCAGAGGAGGTTCACAAGAATGATCCCTGGAATGAAGAGCTTGCCGAATGAGGAACGGTTGAGGAGTCTGGGCCTATACTCGAAGGAGTTTAGAAGGATGAGGGGGGAATCTAATTGAAACTTACAGAATACTGAGAGGCCGAGCTAGAGTGGACATGGAGGGGATGTTTCCACTAGTAGGAAAAACTAGAACCAGAGGGCACAACCTCAGAGTGAAGGGACGCTCCTTTAAAACTGAGATGAGGAGGAATTTCTTCAGCCAGAGGTTGGTGAATCTGTGAAACTCTTTGCCGCAGAAGGCAAAATGGAGGCCAGGTCATTGAGTGTCTTTAAGACAGAGATAGATAAGTTCTTCATCAATAAGGGGATCAGGATTACAGGGGAAAAGGCAGGAGAGTGGGGATGAGAAAAATATCAGCCATGATTGAATGGCGGAGCAGACTCGATGGGCCGAGTGGCCTAATTCTGCTCCTATACTTTATGGTCTATAGTCCTGGCACTAACCATTTGCCGTGGGAAAGAAAGATACATCTTTCCTCCTCTGTTTTGTCACCCTGAATCGGTTGTTCTCCTCACCTCCAGAGGTCGGGCGGAGTGTACAGGTGCGATTGAAAGATGACCGTCTCTACGGGATTGTGGGAAGGCCCCTGCAGTTTGATGCGGAGTACACCAGGGGGAGCTGGCGGGACATCTACAGCGTGACCTGGAAGCTGAAGCGAGGAGTCTCCCTCCGGCTCTTCCAGTACGTCATGAAGGGGGACAAGATGTACATGACCCCGGCCTACCGGGGAAGGGTCAGGTTCCAGCAGGAGAATGGCTCCATGGTGCTGCTCAACGTCACCATGCAGGATAATGGGACATACTTCATTACAGTGATCGACACCGAGGGATCTGAGCAGAAAGCTTCCACACAGGTGCAGGTGTACGGTGAGTTTGGGATCTTGCTGTGCCTTTTCCTCTCATTCCCCAGTCCCATAAGTGATAGGCCCCTTAAGGCTGCTCGGACGTTCAGTAAGATAAGGGGTGGCAAGGTGGCACAATGGTTGGCACTGCTGCCTCACAGCATCAGGGACCCGGGTTCAACTCCAGCCTCGGGTGACTGTGAGGAGTTTGCACGTTCTCCCCGTGTCTGCGTGGGTTTCCTCCGGGTGCTCTAGTTTCCTCCCACAGTCCAAAGATGTGCCGATTAGGTGGATTGGCCATGCTAAATTGCCCCTTAGTGTCGAAAGATGTGTTAATTAGGTGGATTGATCATGTTAAATTGTCCTTAGTCAGTGTAAGATTCAGCCTGTAGCGGTCAGTGTAAGATTCAGCCTGTGGCGGTCAGTGTTAGATTCAGCCTGTGGCGGTCAGAGTATGATTCAGCCTGTAGCGGTCAGTGTAAGGTTCAGCCTGTAGCGGTCAGTGTAAGATTCAGCCTGTAGCGGTCAGTGTAAGGTTCAGCCTGTAGCGGTCAGTGTTAGATTCAGCCTGTGGCGGTCAGTGTTAGATTCAGCCTGTAGCGGTCAGTGTAAGATTCAGCCTGTGGCGGTCAGTGTTAGATTCAGCCTGTGGCGGTCAGTGTATGATTCAGCCTGTAGCGGTCAGTGTATGATTCAGCCTGTAGCAGTCAGTGATTTGACAGTTAATGTATCTGGAGTAGTTGCTCTCACACACGGACCCTGCAGGATCTGTGCAGTGATCTGGCTGCGCCCTCTGCTGTTCAGAACTGACTTGGACACGGGGAGGGAACCCATCGCCACCTGCTGGTCCAACCTACAACCTGCGACTGACTGGTTCGACAGACTGTGCCATTCACACTGAAATACCCACACTGGGGAAAGGTGGGGGGAGGGGGGAGGACGTTGCAGGGCTCAGGGAGAAGGGTCAGACTGCTGAGTGAGAGGGGGGGGTATTCCCATTGGCACAAGGATGGAGACCCAGAGGTCACGGATTTAACGTCAGTGGCCAAAGAGGGAATAGCGACAAGAGGGAGATCTTTCCCAGGCAGGGAGCGTTCAGGATGTGGGATGTGCCTCTCAGCAGTTGGGGGGGGGGGGTGGGAGGGGGAGGCGTGGGGGGGAGGGGGAGGCGCGGGGGGGAGGGGCAGATTCAATCAGGGTCACAGCACAGAAAGAGGCCATTGAGCCCGTTGTGGACACACTGGCTCCCACACACACCCATTTCCTTCGAGGTCTCCAAAATCTTTTTTTCCTCGATCGATTCTAATCCGATTACCGTAGCAAAACCCTTGATTGAATCTGCTCCTCCTCCCCGCCCCGCCTCCCCCTTCCCTCCCCAGCTGCTGAGAGGCACATCCCACATCCTGAACGCTCCCTGCCTGGGAAAGATCTCCCTCTTGTCGCTATTCCCTCTTTGGCCACTGACCTTAAAGCCGTGACCTCTGGGTCTCCATCCTTGCGCCAATGGAATATCCCCCCCTCTCACTCAGCAGTCAGGGGAGGTGCTGCCAACTGTTTTGCCCACAAGACCATTCGATATAGGAGCAGAATGAGGGGATTGGGCCCACTGAGTCTGCCCCGCCGTTCGATCATAGCTGACAAGTTTCTCAACCTCATTCTCCCGCCTTTTCCCTGTGACCTTTGATCCTCTTACCAATCAAGAACCTATCCATCTCTGTCTTAAATGCACTCAATGACCCGGCCTCCACAGCCTTCTGTGGCAATGAATTCCACAGATTGACCACTCTCTGGCTGAAGAAGTTCCTCCTCACCTCGATTCATAGAATCATAGAATCCCTACAGTCCAGAAGGAGGCCATTCAGCCCATCGAGCCTGCACCGACAACAATCCCACCGAGGCCCTATCCTCATAACGCCACATATTTACCGCCTAGTGCCCCTGACACTAAGGGGCAATTTATCATGGCCAATCCACCTAACCCGCACATCTTTGGGCTGTGGGAGGAAACCAGAGCACCCAGAGGAAACCCATGCAGACACGAGGAGAATGTGCAGACTCCGCACAGACAGTGACCTGAGGCTGCTTTGCCACTGTACCATCTTTGGACAACCCTCCCTATCTCTGCATCCCCCTACAACCCTAGAGTCCAAAGGGCCATCCCTTTACTCTGAGGCTGTGCCCTCGAATCCTCGTCTCTCCAACGAATGGAAACATCTTCCCCACGTCCACTCTATCCAGGCCTCTCAGTATCCTGTAAGTTTCAATGAGATCCCTCCCTCATCCTTCTGAACTCCATCGAGTACAGACCCAGACACCTCAACCGTTCCTCATATAACAAACCCTTCATTCCTGGGATCATTCTTGTGAACCCCCTCTGGACCCTTTCCAAGGCCAGCACATCCTTCCTTCGATACTGAGCCCAAAACCGCCCACAATACTCCAAATGGGGTCTGACCAGAGCCTTATACAGCCACAGCAGCTATCCCTGCTTTTGTACTCAAGGCCTAGTAACCCAGAGAGCCAGGGTAATGATCTCAGCTCCCGTATTTGAATAGAACCATTCTTATTTCGGAACATGTTAAGGCACATTTACGTACGAACATAAGAATTAGACGCTGGAGTAGGCCATTCGGCTCCTCGAGCCTGCTTCACCATTCAGTACAATCATGGCTGATCTGATTGTAACCTCAACCCCACATTTCTGTCCATCCCCGATAACCTTTCATCCCCTTCTTAAGCAAGAATCTAACTCTGCCTTAAAAACATTCAAAGACTCTGCTCCCACTGCCTTTTGAGGAAGAGAGTTCCAGACACTCGCCACCCTCTGAGAGAAATTCTCCACATCGCCGCCTTGTCGAATCATCGAATCCCTACAGCGCAGAAGGAGGCCATACTGTCCATCGAGGCTGCACCGACCACAATCCCACACAGCCCCTATCCCCGTAACCCCATGCATTTACCCTGCTCATCTCCCTGACACTAAGGGGCAATTTAGCATGGCCAATCCAACTAACCCGCAAATCTTCGGACTGTGGGAGGAAACCGGAGCACCCGGAGGAAACCCACGCAGACACGGGGAGAATGTGCAAACTCTACACAGACAGTGACCCAAGCTGGGAATTGAACCCGGGTCTCTGGCGCTGTGAGGCAGCAGTGCTAACCACGGTGCCACCGTGCCGCCCTCAGTCTCAAATGGTTAACCCCTTATTTTTAAACAGTGACCAGCGTTCTAGATTTTCCCACAAGAGAAACATCCTCCCCACATCCACCCTGTCAATACCCCTCAGGATCTTAAGTGCTTCAAACAAGTCACATCTTACTCCTCTTACATAGAACATAGAACAGTACAGCACAGAACAGGCCCTTCGGCCCACGATGTTGTGCCGAGCTTTATCTGAAACCAAGATCAAGCTATCCCACTCCCTATCATCCTGGTGTGCTCCATGTGCCTATCCAATAACCGCTTAAATGTTCCTAAAGTGTCTGACTCCACTATCACTGCAGGCAGTCCATTCCACACCCCAACCACTCTCTGCGTAAAGAACCTACCTTTGATATCCTTCCTATATCTCCCACCACTAACCCTATAGTTATGCCCCCTTGTAATAGCTCCATCCACCCGAGGAAATAGTCTTTGAACGTTCACTCTATCTATCCCCTTCATCATTTTATAAACCTCTATTAAGTCTCCCCTCAGCCTCCTCCGCTCCAGAGAGAACAGCCCTAGCTCCCTCAACCTTTCCTCATAAGACCTACCCTCCAAACCAGGCAGCATCCTGGTACATCCAGTGGATACAAACCTAACCTCTCCAACCTTTCCTCAGAAGGCATCCTGTCCCTTCCTGGTGTTAGCCCAGTAAACATTCTCCACTTATTATTGAGACACCTTTGGAGAGGGAATTCCAAAATTTAGGGCCACCTCCCCAAGCAGCTGAAGGCACGGCCGCCAGTGGTGGAACGATGGGAATCAGGCGATGCTCAAGGGACTGGAATTGGAGGAGAGCAGAGATCTCAGAGGATGGTGGGGGCTGGAGGAGGTTACAGAGATAGGGAGGGTTGTAGGGGCTGGAGGATGTTACAGAGATAGGGAGGGTTGTTGGGGCTGGAGGAGGTTACAGAGATAGGGAGGGTTGTAGGGGCTGGAGGAGGTTACACAGATAGGGAGGGTTGTAGGGACTGGAGGATGTTACAGAGATAGGGAGGGTTGTAGGGGATGGAGGAGGATGCAGAGATAGGAAGGGTTGTGGGGGCTGGAGGATACAGAGATAGGGATTGTTGTAATGGGCTGGAGGCGATTACAGAGATCGGGAGGGTTGTAGAGGATGGAGGAGGTGACAGAGATCGGGAGGGTGTTATGGGCTGGAGGAGGTTACAGAGATAGGGAGGGTTGTGGGGACTGGAAGAGGATACAGAGATAGGGAGGGTTGTAGCGGGTTGGAGGAGATTACAGAGATCGGGAGGGTTGTAGGGGTTGAAGCATTTACTGGAGACAGGGAGGATTGCAGGGGCTGGAGGATTTTACCGAGATAGGAAGGTTGTTGGAGCTGGAGGATTTTACAGAGATTAGGAGGATTGTAGGTGCTGGAGCATTTTACGAAGACGGGGAGTGTTGTAGGGGCTGGAGAAGGTTGCAGAGATAGGGAGGGTTGTAGGGGCTGGAAGAGGTTACAGAGATAGGGAGATTTGTAGGGTCTGGAGAAGGTTGTAGAGATAGGGAGGGTTGTAGGGGCTGGAGGAGGTTACAGAGATAGGGAGGGTTGTAGGGGCTGGAAGAGGTTACAGAGATAGGGAGGGTTGTAGGGGCTGGAGCAGGTTACAGAGATAGGGAGGGTAGTAGGGGCTGGAAGAGGTTACAGAGATAGGGAGGGTTGTAGGGGCTGGAGAAGGTTGCAGAGATAGGGAGGGTTGTAGGGCCTGGAGGACATTACTGAGATAGGGAGGCAAATGCACATGGGATACAGGATGATCTGATAAGGTGGATTCTTAATTGGCTTCGTGGTCGGAGACTGACGGCCACTTTCGTGACTGGAGGCCAGTGACCAATGGTGTACCTCAGGGAGCCGTGCTGGGCCCCGTATTGTTCGATATTTATATAAATGACATAGATGACTGTGTGAGGGTTAGGATCAGTAAGTTTGCCGATGACACAAAGATTGGTCAGGTGGTTAACAGTGATGTTGAGTGTCTTGGGTTACAGGAAGATATCGACGAGATTGCCAAATGGGCGGATAATTGGCAGATGGAATTTAACCCTGAAAAGTGTGAGGTGATGCACTTTGGAAGGAGTAATTTGACAAGAATGTATAGAATGAAAGGTCTGACACTGGGAAATTCTGAAGAACAATGGGACCTTCGTGTGTTTGTCCATATGTCTCTGAAGGCAGAAAGGCAGGTTAATAGGTTGGTGAAAATAGGTTGGTGGCACACTTGCCTTTACCAATTGGGGTATAGATTACAAAAGCAGAGAGGTCGTGATGGAGTTGTATAGAACTTTGGTGAGGCCACAGCTGGAGGACTGTGTGCAGTTCTGGTCACCACATTATAGGAAGGATTTGAACGCAGTGGAGGGGGTGCAGAGGAGATTCACCCGGATGCTGCCTGGGATGGAACATTTAAGTTAGGAAGAGAGGTTGGATAGACTTGGGTTGTTTTCATTGGAACAGAGAAGACTGAGGGGTGACCTGTTTGAGGCGTTCAAGATTATGAGGGGCACGGACAGGGTGGATAGGGAGCAGCTGTTCCCTTTAGTTGAAGGGTCAGTTACGAGGGGACACAAGTTAAAAGTGAGGGGTGGGAGGTTTAGGGAGGACTTGAGGAAAAATCTTTTTACCCAGACGGTGGTGAGGGTCTGGAATGTGCTGCCTGGGAGGGTGATGGAGACGGGATGCCTCACATCCTTTAAAAAGTACCCGGATGAGTACTTGGCACACCATAACATTCAAGGCTATGGGCCAAGTGCTGGCAAATGGGGTTAGGTGGGGCCTTTCATGCGTCAGTGAGGACTCGATGGGTCGAAGGGCCTCTCCTGCACTGTAGGATTCTGTGATACTGGTTGTAGGGTCTGGAGGAGGTTGCAGAGCTAGGGAGGCCTGAAGGGGCCGGAGGAGGTTACAGAGATAGGGAGGGTTGGAGGGGCTGGAGGAGGTTACAAAGATAAGGAGGGTTGTAGGGACTGGAGGAGATTGCCGAGATAGGGAGGGTTGTCATGGCTGGAGGAGTTTACAGAAATATGGAGAGTTGTCAGGCCTGGAGGAGGTTACAGAGATAGGAAAGGTTTTAGGGGCTAGAGGAGGTTACAGAGATAGGGAGGGTTGTAGCGGCTGGAGGAGGTTACAGAGATAGGGAGGGTTGTAGCGGCTGGAGGAGGTTACAGAGATAGGGAGGGTTGTAGGGGCTGGAGGAGGTTACAGAGATAGGGAGGGTTGTAGCGGCTGGAGGAGGTTACAGAGATAGGGAGGATTGTGGGGGCTGGAAGGGGTTACAGAGATAGGGAGGGTTGTAGGGGCTGGAGGAGGTTACAGAGATAGGGAGGGTTGTAGGGGCTGGAGGAGGTTACAGAGATAGGGAGGGTTGTAGGGGCTGGAGGAGGTTACAAAGATAGGGAGTAGAGAAGACTGAGGGGTGACCTGATTGAGGTGTTTAAGATTATGAGGGGCACGGACAGGGTGAATAGGGAGCAGCTGTTCCCCTCAGTTGAAGGGTCAGTTACGAGGGGACACAAGTTAAAAATGAGGGGTGGGAGGTTTGGGGGGAATTGAGGAAAAACGTTTTTACTCAGAGGGTGACGGTCTGGAATGTGCTGCCGGGGAGGGTGGTGGAGACGGTTGTAGGAGCTGGAGAAGGATGCAGAGATAGGGAGGGTTGTAGGGGCTGGAAGAGGTTACAGAGATAGGGAGGGTTGTAGGGGCTGGAGGAGGTTACAGAGATAGGGAGGGTTGTAGGGGCTGGAGGAGGTTACAGAGATAGGGAGGGTTGTAGGGGCTGGAGGAGGTTACAGAGATAGGGAGGGTTGTAGGGGCTGGAGGAGGTTACAGAGATAGGGAGGGTTGTAGGGGCTGGAGGAGGTTACAGAGATAGGGAGGGTTGTAGGGGCTGGAGGAGGTTACCGAGATAGGGAGGGTTGTAGGGGCTGGAGGAGGTTACCGAGATAGGGAGGGTTGTAGGGGCTGGAGGAGGTTACCGAGATAGGGAGGGTTGTAGGGGCTGGAGGAGGTTACAGAGATAGGGAGGGTTGTAGGGGCTGGAGGAGGTTACAGAGATAGGGAGGGTTGTAGGGGCTGGAGGAGGTTACAGAGATTGGGAGGATTGGCGGGGCTGGAGCTGATTTCCGAATATAGGGAGCGGTCCTGGGGCTACGTAGCGATTTGAGAATTATGATGAGATGATTAAAGCGGAGGTGCAGCAGGGCCTGGCGACCATGAACATCAGTGAGCTACAGGAGAGGTGATGGGGTGTGAACAGGAATTGGTGTGAGGAGGTAGGTCTCTGATAGCAGAGTTTGGGATGTGCTAAGAATTGGGTTGTGGCGGGGGGGGAGCTTAGAGTTGTACAACCAAACCGAGTGATCGGAATGGACAGTAAACATCCATTAATGCTCTCCCTCTCTCTCCTCATGCTGCAGACGCCGTCTCCAGGCCGGTTATTGTGGCATCCCAAAACTCCCACAATGCCACTCTTCGGTGCTTGGCGCAGCAGGGAACAGAGCTGCGTTATCATTGGTTGAAGGATGGTCAAGATCTTGTCAGCAGCAATGTGTCCGTGGTGTCTGGTGACGGGCACTCTCTCTCCCTCCTGTCACTGACCAGTACATCGTGTGGAGTTTATACCTGTTTCGTAACAAACACCGTCAGCCAAGAATCAGTGAACAAAACACTCTCAGGTTCGGGAGAATTCTCTCGCTGTATCATTCGCCGTGTGTTCACCAGTTCATTGTCGACTTTGATATTCCTCGGAGCTATGTAGAGATGACACCAGTTGAAGTGTTTTTTTTATTCATTGATGGGACATGGGCATCGCTGGCAGGACCAGCATTTGTTACCCACCCCTTGTTGCCCTTGTTCAAAGGGCAGTTGAGAGTCAACCACATTGCTGTGGCTTTGGAGTCACATCTAGGCCAGACCGGGTAAGGACGGCAGATTTCCTTCCCTAAAAGGAAACCAAATGGGTTTTTCCGACAATGGTTTCATGGTCATCAGTAGATTCTTAACTCCAGATATTTTTTATTGAATTTAAATTCCACCAGCTGCCGTGGCAGGATTTGAACCCAGGTCCCCCAGAATGTTAGCTGGGTTTCTGGATTAATAATCTAGCGGTAATACCACTAGTGTGAGATGGGTTCCAGTGCTACAAAATATCTCTGCCGTCACAAAATGTCCACATCCCTGCTTATCTCAGTTCCAGCTCCTTCACATAGATTGGCAGATTGAGTGATGCTCAGAGTCATCACTCAGGTTCAACCAATCGAGCACAGATCAGTTACCAGACTGAGCAGTTGATGAATGAACCACTGGACATTGTCATTGATGGCGACTGATGCGAATCTTTGCAAAGTGTCTGACCTCATTTACAGAGCGTTAGTCCACCCCCCAAGTGAAATTGGTCAGAATCATTGACTGTGAAGTTTTCAAACAGGTCCAAGGCATTGTGGACTCGCACGGGGAGGAGACGAAAATATTAATTTTGGAAAATTTGGGAAGGATGGGAGTGAACAGCCAGGAGCTCCTCAGAGAAGGGAGGGCTGAGGTGGTGACCTTATGGAGTTCCTCAGGGTTTGGCGAATGTGTTCAGGAGAGTGTGTACCAACCTCCATTCAGACGGAATGGACTGCGCAGTGGCACAGTGGTTAGCACTGCTGCCTCACAGCGCCAGAGACACGGGTTCAAATCCGGTTCACGGGTCACTGTCTGCGTGGAGTTTGCACATTCTCCCCGTGGGTTTCCTCCACGTGCTCCGGTTTCCTTCCACAGCCCGAAAAATGTGCAGGTTAGGTGGATTGGCCGTGCCAAATTGCCCCTTAGTGTCAGGGGGATCAGTAGGGTAAATGTGTGGGGTTACGGGGATAGGGCCTGGCTGGGATTGTGGGCTGTGCAGACTCGATGGGCCGAATGGCCTCCTTCTGCACTGTCGGGATTCTATGAACCCTTTCTGAAGAGGATTTGAAAGGGTGACGCATCAGGTTTTCCTGTTTTCAGACTATCGTTGCTTGGTATCGAATGACAGTCTCGGGTTCAAGACTCCCACTCCGATTCCAGTTCAGTTCTCAAGGTGTGATCTCTCCTCGTGTTACAGGAGCCAATGGGTTCACGTATTGCAGAGAGGAAGACAGTGGAACAAAGAGGAAAACTTACACACCCATCATTATGATTGTTGGTGTACTCTGCCTGCTGCTGGCAGCCTGTATTTATCAGCTGGTGAGTATTTAAATCCAGAATCAGATGTTCAGGAACAGAATGATGTGCGGGAAGAGATCCGAGGTTCGGGAATCTCTGAGATAATAGATGGTGTTTCCTTGTTGGGACACGAGTCTACACTGGGAGCTCATTCTGCCACAAAGATCCACACCTCAACTGAGGCAAAACCTGGCCTCTGAATCTGAAGTAAGTCCTTCAAGGGACATCAGCCCCTACTCCAGGCCAACACTCCCAGTGTCAGCACTGAGGGAGTGCTGCACTGTCAGAGGGTCAGTACTGAGGGAGTGCTGCACTGTCAGAGAGTCAATGCTGAGGGAGTGCTGCACTGTCAGAGGGTCAGTACTGAGGGAGTGCTGCACTGTCAGAGAGTCAATGCTGAGGGAGTGCTGCACTGTCAGAGGGTCAGTACTGAGGGAGTGCTGCACTGTCAGAGAGTCAATGCTGAGGGAGTGCTGCAATGCCACAGGGTGAGTACTGAGGGAGTGCTGCACTGTCAGAGGGTCAGTACTGAGGGAGTGCCACACATTCAGAGGGTCAGTACTGAAGGAGTGCCGCACTGTCAGAGGGTCAGTACTGAGGCAGTGCTGCACTGTCAGAGGGTCAGTGCTGAGGGAGTGCCGCACTGTCAGAGGGTCAGTACTGAGGGAGTGCCGCACTGTCAGAGGGTCAGTACTGAGGGAGTGCCGCACTGTCAGAGGGTCAGTACTGAGGGAGTGCCGCACTGTCAGAGGGTCAGTACTGAGGGAGTGCTGCACTGTCAGAGGGTCAGTACTGAGGGAGTGCCGCACTGTCAGAGGGTCAGTACTGAGGGAGTGCTGCACTGTCAGAGGGTCAGTACTGAGGGAGTGCCGCACTGTCAGAGGGTCAGTGCTGAGGGAGTCCTGCACTGTCAGAGGGTCAGTGCTGAGGGGGTGCTGCACTGTCAGAGGGTCAGTACTGAGTGAGTGCTGCACTGTCAGAGGGTCAGTACTGAGGGAGTGCCGCACTGTCAGAGGGTCAGGACTGAGGGAGTGCTGCACTGTCAGAGAGTCAGTACTGAGGGAGTGCTGCACTGTCAGAGGGTCAGGACTGAGGGAATGCTGCACTGTCAGAGGGTCAGTACTGAGGGAGTGCCGCACTGTCAGAGGGTCAGTGCTGAGGGAGTGCTGCACTGTCAGAGGGTCAGTGCTGAGGGAGTGCTGCACTGTCAGAGGGTCAGTACTGAGGGAGTGTCGCACCGTCAGAGGGTCAGTGCTGAGGGAGTGCTGCACTGTCAGAGGGTCAGTACTGAGGGAGTGCTGCACTGTCAGAGGGTCAGTGCTGAGGGAGTGCTGCACTGTCAGAGGGTCAGTACTGAGGGAGTGCTGCACTGTCAGAGGGTCAGTGCTGAGGGAGTGCTGCACTGTCAGAGGGTCAGTACTGAGGGAGTGCTGCACTGTCAGAGGGTCAGTGCTGAGGGAGTGCTGCACTGTCAGAGGGTCAGTACTGAGGGAGTGCTGCACTGTCAGAGGGTCAGTACTGAGGGAGTGCTGCACTGTCAGAGGGTCAGTACTGAGGGAGTGCTGCACTGTCAGAGGGTCAGTACTGAGGGAGTGCTGCACTGTCAGAGGGTCAGTACTGAGGGAGTGCTGCACTGTCAGAGGGTCAGTACTGAGGGAGTGCTGCACTGTCAGAGGGTCAGTACTGAGGGAGCGCTGCACCATCTCAGTCTTAAATATATTCATGTGAAACTCTTAGGTATTGAATTCTGAAGATTCGTAATGTTTTGTTTGAAGATTTCTGTCCCCATCGTAGTTTGAAATGATTACCCTGTTTTGCTGAGATTTTGGCCCCGTGTTCTGGAGCTGGGCTTGTACCCTGAACAGAACCCGCTCAGGATCTCAATGGCGCAGTGCGATCTTACCCCCAGCCATTGTTCCAAAATTCCTCCAATCCACAGAGTACCTGGAGCCAATTTATCGAGTTCCACATCCTGGAACAACGCTAACAATTTGTTATCGTCACAATTAGGCTCATATTAACACTGCAATGAAGTTACTGTGAAAATCCCCGGGTCGCTACACTCTGGCGCCTGTCCAGGTACAATAAGGGAGAATTTAGCATGGCCAATGCACCTAACCAGCACATCTTTTGGACTGTGGGATGAAACCCACGCAGACACGGGGAGAACGTGCATGCTCCGCGCAGTGACCCAAGCCGGGAATCGAACCCGGGTCCCAGGCGCTGTGAGGCAGCAGTGCTAACCACTGCACCACTGTTCCTCCCGAGATGAGGTATGACTGGCAGCAGCATATCTGCATCAAAAGTGTTAATAAAAGGTGAGAGTTGTGTTGTGATTTGAAATGATCTCACAACAGAACGAGATCACAATCTACAACTGCCTCGTTCTCCTGATATCTCATGACTCAGGATGACATGAGTTGTTTGAGGGTTGTTCAGTGAGATGGATTTAACAATCAGATGGCACTTCGACCCTTTAGTCATTTATTTATTCATGGGACATGGGCGTCGCTGGCTGGGCCAGTATTTATGGCCCATCCCTAGTTGCCTGAGGGTAGTTGAGAGTCAACCACATTGCTGTGCCTCTGGAGTCACATGTCGGCCAGACCAGGTATGGACGGCAGATTTCCTTCCCTAAAGGACATGAGTGAACCAGATGGGTTTTTCTGACAATCGACAAGGTTTCACGGATATCAGTAGATTCTTAATTCCAGATATTTTTTATTGAATTCAAATTCCACCATCTGCCCTGGCGGGATTCGAACCCGGGTCCCCAGAGCATGAGCTGAGTTTCTGGATTGGATGATAATTCCACCAGGCCATTGAGTAACCCCCATCATCCCTTTTGTAGGTGCGGGGAAAGGTGGAGTCTGTCGCCAGAGGATGTGGTGATCAGAGAGCGGGTCCACACGATACGCATCATCGCCTGTCAGATTGCAGAGAATTAGAGAGCTTCTTATCCAGCCCCGTATCTCCAGAGAGCTCAGGCAACGGCACGGTGGTTCCAACAGGCAGCAAGGCATGTTCACAAATTACCTAACTGCAATCGGGCGGGATATCCTGTCAGAGAGTCAATCATCGGAACATCCCAAAGAATATGGACCGGAATTGAACACTGTGTGTGTGTGTGTACATCCCTTGTACAGGCTGGGACTGAGCGCTGCAGACTGTACATTATTTATTTTCAATATTGCTCTTGTGTACAGTGTATATTTTTATTTATACTTTGCAAATCTCCAGTAAGCTGTTGTGTCAGAAAGCATCTTCATTCACAAACTGAGAGTTCAGCAATGTGTGATTTGGAGGGGGGGTGGGGGGGAGGGGAGGGGGAGCGAGGGGGAGGGGGAGTGAGGGTGAGGGGGAGGAGGTGAGGGGGAGTGAGGGAGAGTGAGGGGGAGGGGGAGGGGGAGCGAGGGGGAGGGAGGGGGAGGGGGGAGTGAGGGGGGAGTGGGAGGGAGAGTGAGGGGGTGGGGGGAGTGAGGGGGTGGGCAGGGGAGTGAGGGGGAGGGCGGAGTGAGGGGGAGGGGGGAGTGAGGGGGAGTGAGAGGGAGGGGGGAGTGAGGGGTAGGGGCGAGTGAGGGGGAGGGGAGTGAGGGGGGGAGTGAGGGGGAGGGGAGTGAGGGGGGAGTGAGAGGGAGGGGGAGTGAGGGGGAGGGGGAGTGAGGGGGGAGCGAGAGGGAGGGGAGTGAGGGGGAGGGGAGTGAGGGGGAGGGGAGTGAGGGGGGGGAGTGAGGGGAGGGGTAGTGAGAGGGAGGGGGGAGTGAGGGGAAGGGGAGTGAGGGGGTGGGTGGGGGAGTGAGGGGGAGGGGGGGGAGAGGGGAGTGAGAAGGAGAGGAGTAGGGGGAGGGCGGAGAGTGCGCCATTCCGGGAGAAATGTTTGGCTGGGTTTCTCCAATGGCCTGTGACACCAACAGGCTGCCCCGTGCAGTCAGGAAGCTCAGTGTCGGCCGCAGCCTTGTGTTGGAGAGGGAGCTGTGAGGTGAAACCTCTTGCCCCTCGCTGAGAGAAGGAGATGAACCAGCTGGTGAGTGGGTAATAATAACCGGCTCCAATGGCCGGATCCTGTCACGGGTCTGGAGGAACAGTCTGGACACCCCGTTTGCTCAGTGCCAGAGGGGGCTTCCTGCAAGAATTCATCACTCAGTTCAGTGGCTGCTGCCGTGAGAGAAGGGTCGGTGTGAGGCTGTGAACTGGTGACATGATAGAACCGTGTCCATTATTTACCACAAGCTGAGTCAATGCTGCTGTCACTGGGCAGGGACATGGTCTTGAAGAGGCACTGACTCCGAGTGCACTCTGCCTCCAGGTTCCTGTGATCCGGCAGCCTGCCCAGAATCACAGGATTCAGCACAGGGAGGCTGGCTTCAGATTCATCACCAATAGATCATTCAAGAGAAAGAGCGAGAGAGAGAGACAGAGAGTGACAGGGAGAGAGACAGAGAGAGAGTGACAGAGAGAGACAGAGAGTGACAGAGAGTGACAGGGAGAGAGAGAGACAGAGAGTGACAGAGAGTGACAGGGAGAGAGAGAGACAGAGAGCGACAGGGAGAGAGACAGAGAGTGACAGAGAGAGAGACAGAGAGTGACAGGGAGAGAGACAGAGAGTGACAGGGAGAGAGACAGAGAGAGAGTGACAGAGAGAGAGAGACAGAGAGTGACAGGGAGAGAGAGAGACAGAGAGTGACAGGGAGAGAGACAGAGAGTGACAGAGAGAGAGACAGAGAGTGACAGGGAGAGAGACAGAGAGAGACAGAGAGTGACAGGGAGAGAGACAGAGAGAGAGTGACAGAGAGAGAGAGACAGAGAGTGACAGAGAGTGACAGGGAGAGAGAGAGACAGAGAGTGACAGGGAGAGAGACAGAGAGTGACAGGGAGAGAGACAGAGAGAGACAGAGAGTGACAGGGAGAGAGACAGAGAGTGACAGAGAGAGAGACAGAGAGTGACAGGGAGAGAGACAGAGAGAGACAGAGAGTGACAGGGAGAGAGACAGAGAGAGAGTGACAGAGAGAGAGAGACAGAGAGTGACAGGGAGAGAGAGAGACAGAGAGTGACAGGGAGAGAGACAGAGAGTGACAGAGAGAGAGACAGAGAGTGACAGGGAGAGAGACAGAGAGTGACAGGGAGAGAGACAGAGAGAGAGTGACAGAGAGAGAGAGACAGAGAGTGACAGAGAGTGACAGGGAGAGAGAGAGACAGAGAGTGACAGGGAGAGAGACAGAGTGACAGGGAGAGAGACAGAGAGAGACAGAGAGTGACAGGGAGAGAGACAGAGAGAGAGTGACAGAGAGAGAGAGACAGAGAGAGACAGAGAGTGACAGAGAGAGAGAGAGACAGAGAGTGACAGAGAGAGTGACAGAGAGAGAGAGAGACAGAGAGTGACAGGGAGAGTGACAGGGAGAGAGAGTGACAGAGAGAGAGACAGAGAGAGACAGAGAGTGACAGAGAGAGAGAGAGACAGAGAGTGACAGAGAGAGTGACAGAGAGAGAGAGACAGAGAGTGACAGGGAGAGAGACAGAGAGTGACAGAGAGAGTGACAGAGAGAGAGAGAGACAGAGAGTGACAGGGAGAGAGACAGAGAGTGACAGAGAGAGAGAGACAGAGAGTGACAGGGAGAGAGACAGAGAGAGACAGAGAGTGACAGAGAGAGAGAGAGACAGAGAGTGACAGAGAGAGAGAGACAGAGAGTGACAGAGAGAGTGACAGAGAGAGAGAGAGACAGAGAGAGACAGAGAGTGACAGGGAGAGTGACAGGGAGAGAGAGTGACAGAGAGAGAGACAGAGAGAGACAGAGAGTGACAGAGAGAGAGAGAGACAGAGAGTGACAGAGAGAGAGAGAGACAGAGAGTGACAGGGAGAGAGACAGAGAGTGACAGAGAGAGTGACAGAGAGAGAGAGAGACAGAGAGTGACAGGGAGAGAGACAGAGAGTGACAGAGAGAGAGACAGAGAGTGACAGGGAGAGAGACAGAGAGAGACAGAGAGTGACAGAGAGAGAGAGAGACAGAGAGTGACAGAGAGAGAGAGAGACAGAGAGTGACAGGGAGAGAGACAGAGAGTGACAGAGAGAGTGACAGAGAGAGAGAGAGACAGAGAGTGACAGGGAGTGACAGGGAGAGTGACAGGGAGAGAGAGTGACAGAGAGAGAGACAGAGAGAGACAGAGAGTGACAGAGAGAGAGAGAGACAGAGAGTGACAGAGAGAGTGACAGAGAGAGAGAGAGACAGAGAGAGAGTGACAGAGAGAGAGTGACAGAGAGAGAGAGAGACAGAGAGTGACAGAGAGAAACAGGGAGAGAGACAGAGGCTGACACTGGAATTTTACAGTCCGGCCTGCCGTGGGAATCAGGGCGGGCGAGGGGCAGGTGTCCATTGTCCTGGGGTGGGATTTTACAATTTTGGGATGAACAATCCCACCCTGCGAGACAGCGAGACAAGGAGACAGAAACTAAGATACAGAGAGAGAGGCCCACAGAGAGACTGATAGGGAAAGGCAGAGCAAGAGAGAGAGCGAGCTAGACAAAGATAGACAGGCAGAGAAACAGAGTTGGAGACACAGGGGGCGATCTGACCAAAAAAATTCCAAGTGCCAAACGAGCGTGAAAATGGGTGAAAATCACGTCAGTTTTTTTGGGCGACTTAAAAATCTTACCTGACTGCTAAAAAAAAGGGAAAACTTGAAATCTGCCAGTCGGGGGAGTGGGCGGGGCCTCAATTGCCCAAAAGCCGGCTGATAGCAGCAGGGGGCACAATTGCGCCGGTGCAGAATTCTGTGCTCTGAAAGCACAGAAATCTGTCACTGCCTCTCGCAGCTCGAGTCAGCCTCCGTGGCCGAAACCCCTGCCCCAGCTACCACTGGGCTCTGTGGATCGTAAACCACCCCCCTGTCTGGAATGACTCCGAACCTTCCTCTCCCACCCGGATTGATCGCAACATCCCCACCAGGATCACCGGCGACCCAGCCCAGAATAATCGCGACGACCCCTTCACCAACCAATCGCCAGTTGCAGAGAGGCAGCGGGCTCCCCCTCTCTGTTGACCGCTAGGTGCAGAGTGGGAGCGGCCCCCCTTCCTACCCCTACTGATCGCCGATTGCAGAGTGGCAGCAGTCCCCACACCCCCACCGAACAGCTGGCCCAGCCCCCCTCAGTTGGCCAAGCCTCCTCGGTCCCCAACCCTTGGCACTGCCCGGTGACTAGGTGAGCAGTGCCAGGGTGCCAGGTTGGCAGTGTCAAGTTGATAGGGCACACCCCTTGGCACTGACCAGTGACCGGTGGGCAGTGCCAGGGTGCCAGGTTGGCAGTGCCAAGTTGATAGGGCACACCCCATGGCACTGGCCAGAGACCGGTGGGCAGTGCCAGGGTGCCAGGTTGGCAGAGCCAGGTTGACAGGGCACACCCCTTGGCACTGACCAGTGACCGGTGGGCAGTGCCAGGGTGCCAGGTTGGCAGAGCCAGGTTGACAGGGCACACCCCCTGCCCCCACCCTCTCGGGAGGGGGGGCGGGGTTAATGGGGACCACATGTGATCCTCACCAGTGAAAACATCCCCAGGGAGGACGCAAAGGCGACAGCACCCTGAGCTCACGAATAATATTTAAACCTGTCTGTCCGAAGAAAAACTCTCAACTCTGTCCGTGCTGTTAGACAACAAGAAAGTTTAATTCCTTGCCTTCTGAGATAGTCATGCCATGAATGTTATTCTGAACAACATGTTTTGCTGTGTGATCCGTCATTGTGGAGATGAGATTTGAGGTGAAGATTTGGGAAGCACAGTCAGGAGGAGCTCGGGATGAGAGTGAGAGCTCGGGACGAGTTGGGTTCGTAGTGAATCTTGTCAATCCCATCAGGCGACTGGATTATTTGTTCGGAATGAGTCGGTGGGTGAATATTGCCAGGATGGTATCCCCGTCCGACGGTGTAAACTCTTCCAGATCTGTCATCGGATAAGAATCACAAAGTCGCAGAGTTTTACAGCACAGAGAGAGAGAGACCCTTCGGTGCGCTGTGTCAGCACCAACTGCACCTAAACACCAATCGACTCCAGTCCCATTTTCCAGCACTTGGTCCGCAGCCTTGTACGCTACGTAGTTTCCAGTGCTCATCTCAACGCTTCTGAAATGTTGGCCATGATGCCGGCGTTGGACTGGGGTGGGCACAGTAAGAAGTCTCACAACACCAGGTTAAACTCCAACAGGTTTATTTGGTAGCACGAGCTTTCGGAACTCTGCTCCTTCATCAGGTGAGAGATGATACCACTCACCTGATGAAGGAGCAGAGCTCCGAAAGCTCCTGATTCCAAATGAACCTGATGGACTTTAACCTGGTGTTGTGAGACTTCTTACTGTTCTTAAACATTGTGAGGGGTTCCCGCTTCGACCACCTCTTTAGGTAGCGGGGTTCCAGACTCCCGCCACCCTCTT